>NC_092645.1:17982806-18284569 GCF_039555335.1 Amphiura filiformis
GTTTATAAAATCCAGTCTAAATGAACGTTAAAAGTGCGCTTCATCAACTAAGGTCACAACAACCGGTTCAAAATTTGTTTGTGCGCAAAGATTTATCGCTATGAATTTCCAGTTATGCTACCAAATCACGCTGATGGCGGCAAAAGGGAATTTGTTGAGTCCTCTTCCTTTGTAATGAAGAATAGATAAGCGGGATTAGTCACAGGCGATCGATTTCGTTGTGATTCCTTCTCATCTACTATTTCCATGGTCAAAGGTATATCTCTGTCTATTGTAATCACAATATAATGTGATTACTAGGTCTTACGTAATGAGCTTAACGCGAGCTTACTCCTTCTCTACTACCTTCATGCTTTATTGCTTCGTCCAGATCCCGCCGTTACAGCTGGTGACCACGCCTGCAGTCTGCAGTCCTCTTGTATTAATCCCTTTCCCGTTCACTATTTTAGAATTCCAGATGCAAGAATACATGTATCTTTTGTCAATTACCGATACAGGCGGCTCTAGAAACAAGTATTATTGTAAGACCAATCTACAGTATTGGCATACTAAAGGTGGTTTCGTATCTTACAACAGAGTGTGCAATATTTACCTTGATAAAATCATTGACATATACCTGTATTTAATTATACAGAAGAATGGGAACTATTCATTTATCTTTTAATCTGTTTCAAGTGGAAAACGATAATCATTACATCTGTATTATGATAAAACAGTAAAAATGGTAAAAATATTTTTTTTGTATTGTTGTGTAATCGATGCATTCTTTTTTTATTTCACGAAGGAACTCTTGATAAACTTGATGTTATCATTAGTTTATATGTACAGCCCTCTTTCCTAGTAAAAGTGGCACAATTGTGATTTTACCCTTTTGTTGTAAACAAATCTCGAGATTTAAACAAGCAAATTGTACAGAACAAACGACATTTGAAAGCTAGGACGGCACCTATGACGTTGATGTAAGCATCATATCACAACAGTATTTTCTAATTTCCAAAGAGGGCGCTTTTTACTTGCACTTTTTTGAGACATACTGTAGATTAATAAGGTATCAAATCGTCGGCAGAGTGACGGATAGATTATTAGTGAGTGTTGTCGTAATTTATCAGTTCTAGAAATGCATACTGTGCACAATGCATTGCATTACAATTGCTATCGGGGCACTTGCTGTGATCCTTGATCATGTGCCGATAAAATAAACACATAGCTTTAAGATATTCAAATCTTGTTAAATCATATTCTTAATATTTAATTGCAAAACGATGCGACCGACAAATTTATTTACAAAACTCAACTACAAATTATTTTACAAGACTCAACTAAATATGCTAAACATCATAACATTATTTTGTGCCTCTATTTCATTATACTTTTTTTCTAAATTGGGTCCAGGGGTCTGGTTACAAATGATAACGTGGGGCGATTGCGCGATGTCTTCAAATTTGCAGGAGCCAAATTCTCCAAGCAATTGGTCCGGGAGATTAGTAAGATCGCGCTCGTCAGCAGCTTTAAAATCTTGAACGCCTGTAATGTGCCCCATTGGTACTCGGCTCATTACCTTAAAATCTAGCTCCGCCTTGCTTCCTGCCTTGTATCTCCCCCCCCCCCCCCCGTCCTCATTTGTTGTGTTAAAAATCAAAGTTGGTATTGTTGTTGTATATTATATAAATTGTGTTTTGTGCTGCCTTTTTAGGCCCTCCTGCCTGCTTGATGGCCTGCCAACGCAGGTTTTCAGCGTCCCCTGGGGGTGTTTGTACATTATTTTGTTAATTTCGATGTTTTTTATATTGTGATTAATAAAGAATGATTGAATAATAAAAAAAATCTTGCGAAATGTGTATTACAAATCTGTAAAAGGCGTTGGAAGCAGAATTTATTTCTGCACATTTTAACATCTCATTTGTGGCAATTGACTAAATATTGACGTCACAGCGTACATTTAAATCAATGTAACCTAAGATTTGAAAGTTGCAGTAAATTATATTGATTTTGTATTCAGTGTAATGGAAGGAAATCTGTGTAATGATATCTGAATGTTTTTGTATTGGCAAAATGTGTATGTAAGTGCAACTTTCAAATCTGGACCTCGCTACATTAAATTGACCGGTGTTTTATTGTTTTCTGAGCTATCGTATCAAATGAGGTGTCAAAATACACAGAAATAAATTCTGCTTCCTACACATTTTACAGATTTGTAATACAATAGCCCCTTTTTTAAATAATGGCCATTGTTTAAGGGGATCAGTTACTTTTTTGAGATGTTTATAAGAATTAAAGGCAAAGCAACTGTTGCTGTTACGTGATTTTCCCCTCTGCAAATGAATAATAGCTGACCAATTTCGCAGCTTGTGCTTTTCTAAGTTGTTAGTTGTTTGAACATCAGTTTGTTGATATCCCGAGACGCGTCCTCATGGGAAGAGTATAGGATTATGATGAATCTCCGGTTCTTTACTTGTATAATGGAGTGTTTTTACCATTGCTACTGTGTTACGCTTCAGCAAAGGTAGCAGATTATAAAACAGGTAAGTCCCTGTCACAAGTGATTTTCCATTATCTAACCCGTGCTGCATTGTTTTTTGGGCGAGAAACCTACGCGCTTCTCGGTCCTTCGTTTGAATCTTGACCTACTTTTTACTCACAGTGTTGCAGAAAATATTCGTGCTGTACATGGGAAACTACAGAGGCGATAGTGTACATTGAAATTTGTAATTGTTACTTCATATTGATATTTGAACAGTGCGGAAAAAGCCATCTTAAGGAGCAATGTTTTTGCATTAAAAGAGATAATTGTTGTACATCTACAACGAACTAGAATTACTTGTATGCAAATCTGAAAGTTGCAAGATATACTTGACATAAAAAGTATACCAAAGAATGCTTAACAAGAATATCATTAACAACCGCTGTAATCAATTATTCTTTGTTCTATTTTCTACATTTAAACTAACGATGCCTATATTTTTATTATTATTTTTATATATCATCGTGATACTGTTTCTTATATAATTCAACTCTCTAACCAAATAAAGGAAAGTTCACATACCAGCACAATCTCCATTTGCTTTCTTTGTGTCCACGTTATAAACTACTCACATTAAGAAAGTCCGCACTAATGTAACCCGTCCTACACCAAAACTTGATCTAGTTAAGACAGAATGATTGATAAGGTCGTGTGCACAATCTTGTTAGCTCCAATTTGAAAATCAAATTTGCTACCAAACACTCTAAATTCACAGAGATTGATACGAGTATATGAATTTTGGTGCATTTGTAAATGTTGCAAATTAAAAACGGACCACGCGGACCTGTAAAAGTGAATGGCAGAATGCGACCATTGACATAGCCCTATAAAGCAACCGCTAGGTAATTTCGATCGCATCATCCCTTCTTTATGTGAGTAGTTTTAGTTTCAATATTGATTGTGATGAGATCAAGCAATTCTTTTTTTTATTGCGTATTTATCAGCATTATTACTTTAGGTACCTATTGCAGTAAAAATGGCCCAGTTGACTTTGTATGGGTATTTAAATTTACCGCAAAATACACTCAATGTCAGACCGATAAGCCATACGACTTAAGGTTAGCAACTATTTTAAACTGTTGCGAGTTGGTAGTTCACAGCATCTTGCGAATGATAGCCAGTATGTAGAAGAATTCAAATATCACATATGTACTTTTGTAGGCCCTGTGGTTTTTGAGTTATGTTGTAAAAAGGACTGAAACAACAACACTTTTGTAAAACATACATAACTCATTAAGGGTAGACGAGGTATTGTTGGTCGAAGCAACCTAAAAATCGATTTGCAGTATCTAGATCAATATATTATTAGAAATTAACACCTTGACGTTTTGCAAAAGTTCATTCTACCAATCATATACTTTGCAAACTCGCTTAATTTATTGTTGTTAATGAGTTATGTACGTTTTACAAAAGTGTTGTTGTTTTAGCCCTCTTTACAACGTAACTCAAGAACCACATCACCTATAAAAGTATATCTGTGATATTTTATTTCTTCTACACGCTCGCTATGAAATGAGCAATGCAGTTTTTGCCAAAGCTAACTACCATTCGTAAGATGCTGTGAACTACCAAATCACAACAGTTTAAAATAACTAATAACCTTAACAACAATAAATCAAGCAAGTTCCCTCTGTATATGATTTATGTGAATGAACTTTTGCAAAACATTAAAGTGTTATTTTATAATATATTGACTTCGACAATGAAATTTTTTTGGTTGCTACTACCAACAAAAGATCGAGTCGCCTTAAAAGCAAAGAGACCACTCATGTTACATGATTATTTTCCCTCAGCAAATACGTAATAGCTAACTAATTTCACGGCTTACGCTTTCCTAAGTTAGTAGTTGTTTGAACATCAGTTTGTTGATATCCCGAGACGCTTTCTCACGGGCACCGACACTGGGGATAGAAGTGTATCTTGAACCTAACAGAACATCATTGAAGGAGTGTAAAGTTAAGTCAAAATATTAGTAGATATTACTTTCTTCCACCTACTCCCCATCCTAGTAAAATACAGAACAAATGGAACATATCTCAATCCTAATCATTCATTTAGTACTGGAGATAAAAGGTTCACTATTTTACTTAATTCTTGGAAAAAAAAGAGCCGCAAACAACCATTTTCTGCATGTTTCCAGACAATCGGGTCACACGAATCAAAGACGTGGGATTCTAAGCATTCAATATTTTGAGTAAATGCCACAAATTAATCATCTTCCTGAAATAGCTCATGTTTTAATGGTTGATAGTTTCTATAGTCCTTATTTGCGATCATCTCATCAAGCAACACCAAAGTTTCAATAAACACGATACACACACACTTTGTTGGAAACTGTAAAGTTCCCCCCAACCATTTATACTTCTTTTTAAATAACCGGCTTTTGTATGTTATATTTTATCCGTGTAAAGGAAATTGCTGCACCGGTTTAGGCAATTTAGTGACAGTCGGTACCAACTCTATACAAAATAACCGTAAGCGGATTTGTCTTAGGATCTCAAGCGTCATATAACTTAGCTCAAACAAATGTGATGTGAGTACTAAGCTTCTGATCTAGTTTAGATGTTTATTTAACCAAAATAGCATCCTCCTTCAGGGATATAATATTTTTAGTTATATCTAAAAGCAGTACCCCGACATATATTCCAAGCGACATCATTTTTGAAATTCGTTTGACAAATGTTAGTAAAATATGTATCAAACAAGTGAAAGAAAAACCTACTAAGTGTCTTGTGTAATATTGTGATAACACGTCTAAGAAGTGAAGCTTTAAATTTGAAGTATCATTATGATATTAAGCTTATTATTATTTTTGAATGAGAAACCTATTCACATCAAGATACATGGTGTTGCAAAGCGTCTCGAGGATTATATCAAAGTTTGTTTGAAGGTACAATTTTCCGCGGTAACTGAATGTCGATAATGGAAATTGTTCTGAATTAGTCAATTGTCATCATTTTGAAATAGTCGTTACATGGTATAATTTAAAGCAATAAATATCCGCAAGAAAAGTCCGTTTTTAAACAGATTCCCCACTTGAAAAGTCCGTCCACTTGTAGAACAGTTGATTTTTGGTATCATTAGAGAACCTGCGATTGCCAAACATACGTATCATACGCCCGTGCATCTATTCACAATAATGTCGCATGAAAGTGATTTTGAATAGGTGCACGGGCGTGCAATACGTACTTTTGAAAATCGCTAGCGCTCTAACGTAATAGAATTTAGAATAGATTGCAATAACGTTGCATATAAAGCAGGACAATGGAGTATAGCCAAAGGTTGATTTACATAAAATATACGAAATTCCAAAGATTTTTTTTATCGTCATAAAAAAACCCGCACGCGTTTACGCTCAAACGACCTAATCTAATCGTAGATCCGTCCTTTGTGCTCATTTTAGTGATAGAACATTTACCCCATCACCTTACGGGGTAATCCGGCCATAAAGGATGACCATGGAGTGGTGGGAGAGTGAAGCCCATCATTGGTTTCTACAGTAAAATCAAAGATTTTTATTTCGTTCTTGTACAATTATTCCAAGAGCTACTGACTTTTTTTTACTTTTTGGTTGAAAATATTTATTTCGTTATATATTTAAGTAAATATTCGGTGAAAATCGCATATTTTGTAGAACTTTTAGCCGAAAATCAATTTTATCTATACTTTAGTACATAGCCAGAATGGCCTAATTTTACCCTTTGGCGCCCTCACATTATGACGTCATAGAAACATTATGTGCGGTACTTATTTTGGTATCACTGAATAGAAGAGACCCATATGATAGCTATACATTAGTGCCAAATATAATGGTATAGTATAATATTATGACTATTATAATTGAAAATTAGGGGGTTGCAACACCCCCTTTGTAGTCCGTGTTACAAAATATGACTCTACATGTAGCTCTAGGGTTAATTATTTAAGTATGATTTTTAAGTAACGCTGGTAAAATGTGTAAAATATATTTATATTGCATTAAATACAAAGATTTCAGTACATTTAATAATAAACATCTCCCACACTTTTCCAAACACACCCCTCATGTTGAACAACACTTGGTGCAATCCATTATGTTCTTGTCGTGTTGATGACTCTTTCATACTATCCTCTGGCTCTAAATATAACTTTTGATATAGTTTTTTAAGTGCTGTTAAACATTCAAGTGGATGATTGACTGAACCCAGATGCATACATTCACTGTGCTAACACATTAATTCACAAATGAATTTTAGTGGCGTATCGTGTGGTTCATTAACAAGGAGGGGAGGGGGACCGACCATTATGGTGGGGGGGTCTGATTGGGGGCATAAACCATTTGCGGCAATTTTTCCATTGGATTTTCTAAAATTCTGATCGCATGGGAGACGGGCACGTGACATCCGTGCCCCTATGACGTTTATTTGTTTGTTTATATGATGGCCTTCAATTTGACAAATTGCTTTAATTAAGGCGTGGAGTATGGGCGAACTTCAAGTACAGGTATCTGCAGAGGGGAAGCAACGAGTTACTCCAAATCACAGCGGCGGGTAGTCACTGGGCCGCCGAGTGCCAATATGTATTTATTTGGAAGGTTCGTGTTTTTTTTCTCCAACATTTGATATTTTGGGCGATATTTCAAAAAGGCGACATGCCAAAGACAACTCCTTGGGCACAAAGTTTGTTATTCTTACTGCAGTTATTTTCCACATACATACGTTACCATTTGCTTTGGTGATTTAGTAATATTATATATTTTGTGACTGCAATTTGGCGTTTTCAATGCGTTTTAAGCTGATCATGAAATTAAAGCGAATATCTAGTCACGCTCAGAATTTGTACCTGATCGTCGGCTTTTGCAGGCAACAGAATGCAGATTGGCTGACGATAGACGTTGTATTCCTCTATGTGGGCCTATTGATAATACAATTACTTTGAATTCCTTGTAACAAGATGATAACTTACCTCTATATACAGGGTTCGTCGCTGTGTCTGAAAAAGTTGTAGCCTTTAGAACCGTATCAATATCTCAAAAAAGGGCACAACTGGCGAGATTGTCTTCATATTTCCCGCATGAATGCTTGCTTCAGCGCCTATACTGTACTAATATTTATGGATACTTTGGTTGCCCATTATCAAACATGAGCTGTGATTGGCGCTGCTTGCGATATCTCTTTGTATAATTCCAGAACCTATCAGCAAGCCGCCAATGACCGACCTTGTTACAAACTCTTAATCTGTTATCATGGTTATAAAGCATACAGATAAAAGACTGATTGGTTTAATAGCAGCTGGTCACTACATAATCCGTCAAGGCACACCGTTTGACGTTGTAGTGAAATACCCATTATTGATTAGGCGCGGATATTAAAGGCACAGCTTCTTTGCAGAAAATTATAATAGAATGTTTGGAATTTAGTAAATAAAATACTAACTGCATTCTGCATTATGTATTTATTTATTTACGGGTCCTATCCTATGCCTATTTATTTATTGGTTTATTTACTGACTTGTTTATTAATTTGGAAGATTATTAAATAATTAGTAATATTCCATGATTCATCAGTTTATTATTGATTGTTGATAACTTGAAAACTGAACACTTGATTGATTGATCGATTAATAGCCATTTCACATATTCCAAGTGTATATGGAACGTACAGATTTGAATAACGTCGTATATTAGATAAATATCAGTATAGATTTATTCTATTCAGCAATAGGACTACTATCAAACTTATTACAGCAAATAGGTAGTTGGCTTAGTGGTAATGCATTAAAGACCCATTCAGTGATCACAGCACAAGTGTAAAAAAAAAAAAATTGTTTATAAGTTGCTTAAAAGTGAAGGATAAGTCATTCAAATTGTCATTTGGTATTTTTGAAATGACAAATTTGGCAAAAAAAACAAAGAAAACAGCAGTACTGATGAAGTTGAAGCCTCATTCAAATACATGTAGCTAATTTAGATACTGTCAGTATCTAAATTACAGATTCGTGTAAAATGTCATATTTTGTCTTAAATACACGGCTTATCGGCTGAACCACTCGCAGGCTATGTTAGCACATCTATGACAATGACAAAGGTACCAAAATTTGAATTTTGATGATTTTTACGATCATCCGGATGAGCAAATCACTGAATGGGCCTTTAAGTTTCAGAACAGCGAGGTCCCGGGTTCGCTTCCCAGCTCTGTCTACTTTTATTCAACGCTAGTAAAAATATCAATATCAATTGCTAACTTATTTGGCGCACGATCTGAGCTAGTCCGTTTCTGATGGCTGTGTCTCTTGCAGGCACACTCCCTCTGGAATCCAAACCAGGTTCCTGCCCATTACACATTCCTTAAGGGGACTCGCTCTTTTGTGCGTAATTATAGAGGGCCAGGGGATTCACTCTATCATTAAAAAAATTATTTGAAGAAGTCAACGAGCCCTAGGAATAAAAACTGTAGTGTAATTCACACCAGATACAATTTCTTATACGACAAAAATTAATTTTTGTAATCGATCAAAAAACAAACGTTTAATATCAATTTTAAATTTAGCCTGAATCCGTAAATATGGTACCTCTCGCCCTTTTTTAGGTCAAGGCTATTTTTACCACTATGCAGCGAACCATTGTTGAAGCTATTTCACATACATGTACAAAAAATTCTAGAGAAAAATTGGGGACATATAGTGTTGAAATATCTTTTGTTGATTTCGAATGATAATGTCATGAAGTCGTAAATTTTAAGGTCAAATTCCTAAAACCAAAACAAAACATTGCGACGCAGATAATTCCCGACTTACGCAATTTCATCATCACATCAGTGTCTTTATTATTTGTTTGAAACCTTTCCCAACTGTTCGTGCTATTTATGCATAAAACGGCTAATCTATCTTTACAAAACGCGTCTTTTTTAGTAAACAAAAGGCTAAAGATGTCATTATGAGCTTTATCTTTTATCATTACACTCATCCGCTCAACTGCCACGGTGGCCGAGCGGTAAAGCGCTAGACGCGTAATCAAAGGAAGTTTAGAATCGCTGGATCGAGTCCCAACGAAGCCTGTGGAAACAGGAGACACGACCTTAATCTTCCGCATAGGGAGTGTAAACTTCAAATGGGTTTATCTTGAAAAACTGGCTCCATTTGAAGCTTACACCCCCTGCGTGGGCGATTAAGGTCATGTCTTCCATAAGGGGGGGGTAGGGATTTTAACTGGAATAACCCAATACACAGCCAGAGTTCACCAAAACAATTCCCAGAAATCGGATCGACCATAAATAGCACGATTTGATTGACATGTGAGCTGTAACGTCTCTCATAGGATTGCATAGTTACCATTATAAACAATATATATTTCCCCAGACGCGTTTATTTTCCAAAAACGCGCTTTGCTCCCCAGATATTTTTGCAAGCATAGGAATTGAAACGGTGCTTCGCCACATATATTTGTCGGGATGACTTTGGAGATTGTATACAATCTGATTTGTATGCAAATTATTTGGATCATAGTTTAGTCGCTGAAAATTATTGAGAACTAGTGTTTTAATTTTAAATGCAAAACCAGCAAAAAGTGGGCCACAATTACAAAACCTCACATGTAACGATTTTGCCATTTTGTGTGAGATGCAAAATGCAGTTTAAAATTAACAGGATTTACATAGAACATGGTGTTGCTTCTTTACAGTTAAAAAGGAAGCACCAGAAGATGTGTTGGGACATTTTCTTCAAGTTGAAACACAAAAGTAGAATTTTAGCAAATTTTGCACATAATGAGGTTCTTTAATTGGGCCCACTTTTTACATATGAGTTTTTTGCAATTGACCTTTGGAATTACATGAGGTTTTTCCCCCCCAGCGACGATGTTAAAAATTAAAATTATTAATATTAAAGATATTCGACAGATATATTTTTATTATAACACACAATTGGTTCGTATGTAGAAACTATATAATATATTTATATTTTATCCAATTAATCGAACGATATAACGTCCAAAGTTATCCACGGGCTTAAGGGAGCTGGAATGAGCGTTTTGAGCGTTTCGACAGTATTTTTTGTGGGACATGAGAGCACATCAGACATATCGAATTGCATTCTGAATACGAAGAATGTCTTTCTTATATCAAATAATTTTCATTTTATGAAATTCACGATATAATACAAATTTTATGACAAATTATTAAAATTTGATATTTTAGTTAATAATAGTTAATTTTATAAATTTAATGATATATTCTTAAAGTTAATGTAGCTGGGAGGAAAAGCCGACGGTCAATTGACAATTTTGACCTTTCATATTGAAGATATGGATTTTTTTCCCAAAAGACCTTTTTTTTGGTGTTTTGGGAAAAAGGGACATTCTTCGTATTCAGAATGCAATTCGATATGTCTGATGTGCTCTAATGTCCCACAATGAATACTGTCCAAACGTTCATACCCCTTCTCTTAAGCACGGGCTTATTTTTATTACATGAATATATATAGATGTTGAATAACAATCATGTTTCTCGAACGACTTTATCAGGACTGTGGCGCGCCTTAGTTTGGTTTGGACACATTTTCGTCACAAATTTACTGTAAGTTAGGAATCAAGTTTAGAATCCCATTACAGTCACATTTTCACAGGAACAAAATAAAATAACTTATAAACAAACTGTCGGTTATCTGATTAAAATAATATCGTTTCAAACATGCTTTTAAGAACTTTATGGTTTCATTTTTGTTCTTTCAAAGAAGGAACAAAAGAAGAAGAAGAAGAAGAAGAAGAAGAAGAAGAAGAGGAAGAAGAAGAAGAAGAAGAAGAAGAAAGAAGAAGAAGAAGAAGAAGAAGAAGAAGAAGAAAGAAGAAGAAGAAGAAGAAAGAAAAAGAAAGAAAAGGAAAGAAGAAGAAGAAAGAAAGAAAAAAGAAAGAAAGAAAGAAAGAAAGAAAGAAAGAAAGAAGAAAGAAAGAAAGAAAGAAAGAAAGAAAGAAAGAAAGAAGAAAGGAAAAGAAAGAAGAAAGAAAGAAAGAAAGAAAGAAAGAAAGGAAAAAAGAAAGAAAGAAAGAAAGAAAGAAAGAAAGAAAGAAAGAAAGAAAGAAAGAAAGAAAGAAAGAAAGAAAGAAAGAAAGAAAGAAAGAAAGAAAGAAAGAAAGAAAGAAAGAAAGAAAGAAAGAAAGAAAGAAAGAAAAGAAGCAGAAGATGGAGAAAGACAAAGAGGCAGACGAGAATACTGTTATGAGATTATATTTCGAAGCAGAGATTACCTATAAAAATATTCGTCTTCACTAATGTTGAACCAAACATGCCAGTTCCCTCAGGTATACCATATAAATATTTTCATTGCATTCAACATGTTCAAATGCAATATTGGTCTTTCAAATTTGCGGCAAAACATTCCTCATCATACCCATTTGTTTTTATATTTGCTATGAAGTTAAAGTTGTGTGTTTATATAACCTCACTACAACCATCTAACTGTGCAATGTGGATTCCACGTGTTATTCTTATTTTAATTTCAATCGATTATGAGAATCACGAATACGATTGCAAATCGGTTTGAATTCTGTTTAGGGCAATACTCTATTTCTTTGACAATATTTAGGCCAACAAACACTTTATTTTATATACATAACCTCATTAATATACGCAGCAAGTGCGATCCAATCACAGATAATAACTTTTAAATACGCGGACGCAAATGCAGGTCATTGAAAAAGTATAATGACCGCGTCTCGTGACGTAGCTAAAAGTACACTCTACAATGACCGCGTTACGTGACGTGTTACGCATTCGAACAATTTACGCGAACGCTGGCCTCCGTATCACTGGACCGAGGAGTCGTTTTATTGCTATAAAATTGGATCAACGCGCAACAGTAAAAGCCCCACATACCCCAAGATATATAGTGGTAATAACATAAACTATTATAGGCGGGTCTTCTCGACGTGTTGTTGTTGTTGTTGTTGTTGTTGTTGTTGTTGTTGTTGTTTTTCACTTGACGTGTTTCTTGGGCTTCTTTGGGGAAGTCATTTTTTACTGGACGTGCGTTTTTAAGCTCGACATGTGTTTTTAAAACTCGACATGTGTTTTTTAGACTGTTGTTCAACACTCGATGCAATGATAACGTTGTGGCGTGACGTAATTTGCCTATTATTCGTAGTTTCAAATTCAATGACTGCATTGCTCAAAGCATTGGTAATCATTGAATTAGGAAACACATTGATATCAAAAGATAAATCCATTGAGATCTGTTGACTATACATTTAGCGTTCAATCTCGTAGGTGTACGCGATCTGATATCATTCACATCTACTTGATAAACTGGATTTGATCTTATGAATAAAGATTGAGGCCAAGGCCGCGTAATGCGTCGCTTTCTATGCTACTCAAGTAGGGAAATGTAGAAAACTGTGACTCGTCAAATACTTTGAGTCTAAATAATGCCGAAATAATGTTATATCCGCTTCTGTAAGAAGCGTAGCCTGTTCGTATTTCTTTTCATTCTAAAAACATATCTTTTTTTATATTTTGGAGAAAATCAATTACATAGGACTGATGGATGCAAGGTAACATTGATGTTTGAATAATTTTAATATTTAATATTAATTATAATAATTTTAATATTTAATATCAATTATAATATTTTTTTAATTATTTACCTCTTTAAAATGTCCTTGTTCATTTCAATAATATCTAAAGAGAATTCACAGTCCTAATGCACTTGATGTTACCTGAGCGATTTATTGTAATCTTTAAGCCAGGCCAACTACCGAAAAAACACTAGTTCTCCACAGTTTTCGGTGAGAAATAACAAGTACAAATGATAATTTTGATGATATGTGTTTATCTTGGTAGCCATCTATCCAAATATAAGCTGTATCAAAGGAAATCACCGGAGAAGTGCAGTGATAATAAACATTTTATTCCTCCTAGAGCAGCCCAGCCATCATGAAAATTGATGTTGCTATCTTTCACGGAACTTAAACTTAATTATTTTAAGAGGTAATATTCTACCCAACATTGGCCACATGTATTATACAGTTATGCCTTCATCTACTGTTCGTTGGAAAAAGTCGGGCATATTCAATTTTCAGTTTCTTATATTGTAAACAGCACTGGCATCGCTACATTTTGCAGAAAACCCCATTGAATTTAGACAGCCAGTTGAAAAGATATATTCTGTTGGGATGCAGAAAAGGCGACATGTTCAAGAACCTCGTCAATTTAGTATTGTGCTGTTAGTATACCATTGATAAACGGTTCCAAAAAGTAAGTCCCCCCTAAGACATTTTAGTATAACCCAAAAACGGCTTGATACATTTTCTTGTTTTAAAGTTTGGAACATAGGCTATAGTTGTGCATCAAATGAGCGGGTTTTTGTTGCTACTTTTTATCATCTTCACTGAGAAACACAGCCATTTAAAAAAAAATTGATCAAGCCGTTTTTATATTATACCAAAACTTCTTAGGGGGGACTTATTTTTTTTGAACCGTTTATCTGTCCGGTTTTTAGCTGTTCCAGCTGATACCTCCCATATAATATCATTACGCTCCCATTACAATTATGTCCTGCGCACAGTTGCGATTTGCAAGGATCTCTCTGATGGAAGATGTCTCACTTTTACCCCTCGATTATTGAAATCAAAACACAAAAATACTGTCGTCAGTAAAATGATGTGCTGGTGTCTTTTTTGCCGCTGATTGGGCCCTAGTGGAATCCTCACTCGTCTTCACAAGAGAGCAAGTTATTAAAAGTGGACATTACATGCGTTTATATAACGATGTTGGTGTCTTTTGGAAAGAATGCTCCGGCAATATGGCATCCCTTTGGGATCACTTTTTGGTGTTCCGGGAGCTTGAGACCACTACAGTACACAGATAATGAGCTATTTTACAAAGCATATAGTAGATCTAAGGAAAATCATCAAGAAAGTACAAATTTAACAAAGTTCTCACGACTTACATTGTAAAGGTTGGTGGCCTGCGACCAGCATCCACTGGTCTTCAATGCCGAATGATGTTGGGTTTGATGGTAGCGTGAAACTGGGTCATCTGACGTGGAAGTAGTTTAAAAAAAGTTGTTTTAAAACTTTCAACGGACACCCGTGAAGGAAAACGTTCATTTACTCGCATTTATTTTTGGTAACGATCTGTTATTATCCTCAGGTTGTCAAAAAACTGGTATTGTATTGAAAAACTAACCAGAACTAACTGATGTGGTTGGACAAATAAACCAGCTATCACTTGAATTTTGACAATTGACCGCTTCGTTTTCAAGATAAGAATGGTATGGAACTGCCTCACTTTCAAACCTTTCCACATATTCAAATCACCGATTAGTCTATATACGCATTCATTTGCTTGATGTATGCATTAGTAGAAAATCATCATGATTATGTACGTTTTATATTATAGATAAGTAAGATTTATAATATGGTCCAAATTAAAAAGGTATGTGATGTAGGTGATATATGACACCCCATATTTAAACAAAATAAAGTAGAATGTCTTAATGTTCTCGTAGTTATTATTATTATTACACACTGAAGAAAGTTCAAAGACAGAGATCATACAATTTCCCCTTACAACGTTCCTTATGTATAAAATGTAAATCTTTACACATTTTTATTCATGTCAATCAGGAAGAAACACTAAGATTTCAACTTATTGTGGAATAATGCTTGAATGTTTGCGTGCTTTGACTAAGAACATGCACTCAGAAAGCTAGTGAATCGATGGCTATTGTCATAAGAGGCTCACTACCGCCATTTAATGAAGCAATACAAACGATCGAAATTGGTGTTGAAATGAGCATAATTTTGAGCTTTTCACTGTAAAATTAATTTTCGCGGCCAAATGAAAAGCAATAGTTTTATTTTTCACAAAATGTCAAGAGAGCACTACAATATTTGGTACTGTATATTTTGTCAAACCCTGGTGTTAAACTTTAGACTTCTAGGGTAAGATTTTCTAATTTCACAGGCTTCAACTTGCCCAATGAGCTTGTTTGGGGTCAACGTTTTTGCTTTTCAAAGTAACATAATTCGCTAATGAAAGATAGTTCCCAACTTTCTAAAGCACATCATATAGAGCTAATTAATTGTCATAGTTTTGTCAGAATTTCGGTTTTAATTGCACCATTTTTCGATTCCGACAACAGTTTTGTCAAAATAAACTCGCTAATGTACCCATGGATGGATGATTTTGCAAGCAACAAAAGAGATATCAATAATTTCTGCGCTCATTATATTAGAAATGAAGTACTGAGTTGGACATTTTGGCAGTCGCAAGGGAAAAAAGGTGAAATCAAAACGGATATTCTGACAAAACTATATGTAACATATAGACCCACACGATGTGCCTCATAGAGGTGGGAAAATCTTCTTAAGCGAACTATATTAATTTGAAAAGTTAATTAAAAAAAAGCTCACGGGCGAAGTTGAGGCCTAAGGTATACCCAAGTGCTATGTTTTTATTCGACATTGCTGAAAAAAAAATGTTTTTATTGACCGAGAAAATTAATTTCAAAGCCAAAAATTGTATTTCTGAATTATGCTAATTTCAACATGTATCGATCGACTTTTAGCACGACTATGCATAACAATAGAGGATGGTCACGAGCGTACTGAGTGCATTGGGTAGATATTGAGTATGATGACATTTATATATCGTTGACGCATGTATACCATTACAATGTAAATAAGACAAGTAGACACACTAGAGACTATTTAAGATGCAATTAAAATATTGTATGCACTAGACTGTTCGAGCTCATATTTAGGTTTCATTTCACATGGGAAATTAACACTATGACCCAATGGCATAATCTCAATGACATAGTTCAATAACCTCAATTAAACAATCATAGTGTACAATTTGACCTGAAGTTGTAGCGTGGGAGTTTTTGTTCCTAAATTTTTAAGGTTATTCAATGAATGTACCAATGTATTGGGGGTAAAGAACTGTGCACTGATAGATGCGTATGTTGTGGATCCTAGTCAATTATGATGCGGACATATGAATCTGGACGCTGATATTTCACCGGTTAGAGACTCAATGAGCGGCTAGTTTTTGCTTCGTGCAAATAGGCACCATAAATAGAGGAAAGCGGTATGGACATGGACACCTGATGCCTTTGCAGAGTCATTTGTCAGACAACCAGGGCAGACATCTAAGCCTAGAGACAGGCATAATCATAAATGACCTAATAAAGTAGTTAATTGCGCTAAGCATCCTTCACATGAACGAATCCCGGCCGCGTGTTTATAACACATCCATTTGAAATTAACTATACATTATGGGCATTTCAAGAGTATCCAGTGGCTTTTCAATAAATATCAAATATAGGCGTATACAAATCATTTGGTTGTATTCCCCTCACACAGAACACATGCAGCATAATAAATGCTTTGTAATTATATAAATAAATAATAATCAAAGCACTTTACATATATTCAGCCGTCGTTAGACTATGTCAGCTACCATACAATACCCAAGGCATGCTCATACCGTTTGGGTGTCGCTCAATGGACAATTTTCATAACAGCTCCCCATTTCACACCTGGGTAAAGTGAGGCAAGCAAAGTAAATCGCCTTACCAAGTGCACAATACGATAAGTTCAAGTTCAAGTTTATTTCACCATCATCATATCATATAGGGAACATAATACCACCGGGGCTTGAACTCGCAATCCACCGATTGCAAGAGAGAGCCCGTACCGCTGCATCGCCGTGCCCATGGGTAATGAAATTAGAGAATTACCAGCAGACATGTTGTTCTAGTTTTCTAGTACAGAAATCTGGTTAAAGACCAGGCACATCGTCATCATCCCTATATCTTCGTGTTAAAAATTGCCGTGATAGTACAGCGAATCCTCTCGTTTTTTAACAGCTACGCATCGCGACTCAGGCTAAGCATACCATGACTATCATATGAGGTACCACAGCGTTTCTATATTCTACACATTATTACGATTTGTGTATGCTCTAGTACCCCATATGATGTTTCTATTACAAGAAAAAATTTGTTTTCAGGTAAAACCAGAGTTTTTTGTTTCCAGTACACTCACTCGAAAATCAGTACACTAATTAGCGGGGCCTTGCAGCTTGCTGTGGATATCTTTTACTGCATTTTTAATGTAAAAGATTTGACATCCAATGTAAAAATTGAAGATATATTTAATTTTGAGAATGACATTTATACTATATAGGTATAAAGGAACGCGTTTAGCCCATCCAGGTGCACGTCCACTAACACAATGCATATGTAAACTTTCTTTATCTGTGTCAATAATAGAATATTGATTTCAACGGAGTATTGAGCTGTATGGAAAAAAATATTTATAATACAGGGTGTTGACACTGTGCCAGGAGCAGACTGGTCAATGGAACCTTCCAAGCCAAAAGAAATTATCTGCATTATTGGTTATTGGTCAATCCGCCTTTTTCGTAATTGACCAATTCGTTGCCGTTAGCTGCGCTTAATTGGCTCTGTTAACTCAAATTAGACTGGAGTCAGCGAAGCGGGAAACTGAAAGCGAGGTTAAATATGTAAATTACATACGCCCAATTATGCAATGTTAATTAGCCAAGTAACTATAAGGACTATCTAAAGTCTGCACAAAAAGTAACTCAGCTGTTATAAATACCGTAACGCCTATAGATTCAGAACTAATAATTGTTTTCACAATATTTTAACATAAAAAGAAGGATGATTTATTTACGCGCATTTTGATACCCCATTTGTCCAATTTTGTTCAATATTGACAATACAGCAGTGTTTTGAAAGAAGAATACCCCAATTTAAAAGTTGCAGTTTTTTGTATTGATTTCAAGTAAGCGCGAAGATACTTTTTTCTGTAAAAGCACTACTGTGTTGTTAATATTGAACAACATTTGACGAACGGGGTATCAAAATGCGTGTAAATAAATCATCCTTTTCGCTATGTTGAAATTGTGAAAACAATTATTAGTTCTGAATCTATAGGCGTATTTATAACAGCTGATTTACTTTTAGTGCAGACTTTATATAACTGAGATTGGGTACATGTAGTACAAGCACAATAGAAGTATATTGTGTTCAACATGTTGCTCATTTTAATCTGCATAATTAATTACGTCTAATTTCTTGAAAAATAAATTAACTCTAGTAGCCTCCAATAAATTCTGCAGATTAAAATTAGCAAAATGATGAACGCAATATACTTCTAAATTTGATTGTAGCAAGAACATGTTGATATCCCTTACAATGGACACATTGAGCGTGTTTATAGTGGGAGCAGATGTGCGGTACATTGCGGTACAATTTCTACCCGGTTAGAGATTATCCGGATACTTGCCCACTATAAACACTAGCAGTATATGTATGTACGGTACATCGATATCCTTCTAAACCGAAGGATATTGAGGCGAGATATTCCCACTATAAACACACCAGTATAAATTGTGTGCGGTATTACCGGAAGTAGGAGCTTCTTCATGATGCGTAGGATGCGCGCAGGACATTCGGAACGATTCTCACCCTAAGAGTTATCAAAACAGAAGCTACATGTTCACCGCCATGATCATATTGTTGAATGGGTTGTTTATAGTAGGGATGCCCACTGTCCATACAGTTTCCACTAGAACGATTTTTCATTTACTGTGTGCGTGCACTCACACACGTATTGTCTATGGAGAAACTGATCGATAAAAGAAATCCCAGGCCTGTTAAATGGCGTACATACTTGTTTTTGATCCAAATGTAGGCCTATATCAGGGTGTTTCAAGAAATTCCTGATTCCACCGGAAAACATTAACCAAACTTTTTCCTGATTGGTCAGTAAATAGAGAGGACCTTCCTCCATGCAGAGGTCAACTTTTTTTAATGAAAAATTTAATGAGATGAGAACTACAACAGGTTGAAGTGACACCATTCCGTGCATCAGGTGTTCAAGCGCAATTATTTCCGAATTTGGAGTGAATCAGACAAGCAAACTTACATAGTCATAAAATGTAACTATTTTTGAAGACAAAATGTACAGGATGTTAAGAAATTTAAGAATGTTTAAGCCTACCGCGGCCCATCTCAAATCATGCACTTCTCACTACCATGTCCATTTCATATGCTATCCATCATGGCTTCCATAAACACACAGTGTATTGCTCAATGTATTAAAGATAACCTTTGAGTTGGAGCAAATTTCTCAAAATTGGTAGTGATTAATATTACCAAACTTATGCCATGATGAAATATAATAATTTTTGAAGATAAAATGTGCTGACCGTAAAAGATTGAACAATGTTTAATTGTAAGTTCATGTAATTTTTCAGCATGGTTGGCAAAGGTCAAAAAATAGATTTTGCTTATACCTTTGGAGGTTGAAGTACTTTGGTAGTGTGTTACAGTGACGGGCATTGTTCGTCCATTTTTTGCTTGTTGCCATGGTAACAGCCAATTCTTAGTTTTATGCAGTTTTTAGTCAATTTCAGGGTAAAAAAGTGAAATTTAACCTATTTTGGCTGGCTAATTGCAGCAATACATGACACATTTTTACAAAACCAAATATTACATGATATAGACCTATCTCCATTCGTTACGAAGAAAGTTTGAAATCTTTTGAAAATATCATCTTTATGTGTTTTTGGGAACTGGCAACACTGCAAGTTTTCACATAGTGAAAAATGTGATATTTTACCCCATCTTTGCATTGAAAAAAATCTATATGCCGGAGCACTCTGGATATTAATATTATAGCAGGTGGTGAAGGTGACCTGGCCCCACTCATATCTGATGAAAACAGCTTGGGCACTTGTATACATTGTAAGCAGTGTTGCCATAAAATGATGCATTTTGGCAAATTTAACAAAATGATATTTTCACAAAATATGATATGAATTGTTACATAAAAGCAGGTTTCTTAAGATTGATTATATCTTTCCATATCCTTATGATGAAGGTGTCTTAGTTCGACTCATTTCTAATGAGAAAAGCTTGTTATATTGTATATCAAAAATCAGTGTTGCCAGAAAATGATGCATTTTGGTAAATTAAAATGAGATTTTTTACAAACTATGGTATAAATTGTTACACTGGTGCAGGTTTCACATTTCTCTCTTACATATGATAAAGGGGTCTTAGGTTCACTCATTTGTAATAAAAAAGAGCTTGTTATATTGCAAATCAAAAAGCAGTGGTGCCAGAAAATGCTGCATTTTAGTAAAAAATGGGGTGTTTTTTACAAACTATGCTATAAATTGTTACATTGGTGCAGGTTTCACATATCTGTCCTTAGTCATAATGATTAAGGTGTCTTAAGTTCACTCATTTCTAATGAGAAAAGCTTGTTATATTGCAAATCAAAAAGCAGTGTTGCCAGAAAATGCCGCATTTTGGTAAAAAAATTGGTTTTTTTTACAAACTATGCTATAAATTGTTAAATTGGTGCAGGTTTCACATATCTTTCCTAGTCATAATGATAAAGGGGTCTTAGATTCACTCATTTGTAATGAGAAAAACTGTTATATTGAAAATCAAAAAGCAGTGTTGCCAGAAAATGGTGCATTTTGGCAAATTCAACAAAATGAGATTTTCACAAAATATGATAAGAATTGTTTCACAAAACCAAGTTTCATAAGATTTATTATCTCTCTATATCCTTATGATAAAGGGGTCTTTGGTTGACTCATTTCTAATAAGAAAAGGTTGTTATGTTGTCAATCAAAAAAGCAGTGTTGCCAGAAAATGGTGCAGTTTGGTCAATTAAAAAATAGATTTTTACAAACTATGATATAAATTGCTACACCGATGCAGGTTTTTGTGTGTCTCCATATCCTTAATGATAAAGGGGTCTTAGGTTCACTCATTTCCGAATAAAGAATTTGTTATATTTTATATCAAAAAATAGTATTGCCAGAATGATGCATTTTGGTAAAATTGGTTTTTTCTAATGACAAAAGCTTGTTATATTGTATATATCAAAAGCAGTGTTGCCAGAAAATGATACATTTTGGTAATTTAAAAAAATTAGATTTGTTTTTTCAAACTTTTTTCTTGTGTCTCTCCATATCCTATTGATAAAGGGTTCTTAGGCGCACACATTTCCGATGAGAAAAGTTTATTATATTGTATATCAAAAGCAGTGTTGCCAGAAAATGCATTTTGACAAAATCAACTACTGAGTTTTTACTATGTGATTATTAAGGTTTGTACTATGACATTTGTTTATTGCATTATCTAATCTTGTTTGGTTCATGAATTTAAAAAAATTAATAAAAAACAATTCTGACTTTACAGGCCTTTCAGAGACACCCTGTATTGGAAGGTATTGTGCTTTGAATAAATTTATGACTGGAATTTATTCTGCAGCGTGTGCATGAACTTTTCATATTGTCATTTCATATTGTCAGAAGATGGGATACTGAGTTTAGCCATAGCAGATCTATGTGTTTCCACCACACAGTAGGCCTATAATAAGGAATTTATTAATTTAGGTGTATTTTATCTTGGATCAAGTGTCTTCCATAGTAAATTTGCCCACATTGGTATAGCTTTCTACCTGTAAAGATTGTTTCTGCTAGAATTAGGTTTTTATGACGCATATTTAAAAGGAACACTTTTTAACTACAATATTTCAAGACCAAGAACCAAATTGGGTGCTACTCTGTGACACAATTGGGCGAGTATGGCATGATTCCAAGTTGGTAATAGGAATTTGCTTCGTTTGCATATTTATTATTTTCTTCTGATGGCCTTCAAGATGTGGACCTTTTCAGAAAAGAGATGAAGTTGTTTATTCTACTTGAATAATTTAAATTTAGGCAGATATGAAATGTGCTGGATATGTTTCTGCTGAGCCATGAAATGGTATAAGCCTATCATAGTGAATGTTACTTGCTTACTTACTAACTTACCGGGCTAACTTACCGACTAAACTTTTCGTGTGAAATGGACATATCTTGAAATTTCACAAAGGTATGACATCCAAGTGGTGTCAAAGGAAAGAGAAAAACGTAAAGTATATGATAAAATATTTCCCCCACCCGGGGTGACACTCATAAAAAGACCTGGGTCAATAATCATATGGGTCCTTTTCATGTCACAAAGTGCCTAGAAAGTATGACCCCCCAAGTGGTGTCAAATGAAAGATGTATAAGTACAAAAAAAAAAAAAAATAATTTCCCCACCAGGGGTTGCACTCCTCATAAGACCTGGGTCAATATTCATATTTTGGGTCCTGTTCATATCTCAAAATGCCAAAAAGGTGAGTGATGACACCACTTAGAGGGGGGGGGGGTCATACCTTTTTGGCATGACACCACTCAGGGGGTTATACCTTTTTGGCATTTTAAGATAAAGATTTCAAGATATTGACCCAGGTCTTACGAGGAGTGTCACCCTCGGTGGGGAAATTATGTTTATTATATTCTTTACTTACATCTCATGGAAATCTTTGGATTGTTATAAACTTTTTTAAATTACACTCAATTTTTAAAGTAGGCCTACATACAGCTTCGGTATGAAAATTTTCAGTATTTCACGGTATCTCCCAGTAATACCTTGGTGGTATTTACCAAGAAATACCAGTATTTCACACCCTATTAGTATTAATTATTCCACATAAAAAGTTAATTATCAACATTTCAGACACTTTGTATCAAAGCAAAATAATTTTATGAAACATAACCTTCATCCGTGGCGTTGACCTTTTTAAAGACAGTTCTTGTTTGTGATTGCCACGGTCAAAAGGCCCTTATGGTAGGGATATCATGTGCATCCCTGGTAAGACCAATCACAAATTGATTAGGTGTGACCGTTGTGTATAGGGCTTTAATATACATTTGTGTTTCAAAATCATTTAACTGTACCAATTTTCCAAAAAGTTAGAACATATGTTATACACACAAAATGTAGTGTTTTCCCGGGATTGTTTTCTGTCAAAACTGTCTTCTATAACCCAACTCTCCATGTAGTCACCATGTGACATAGATAGGCTAGGACTAGGTATATTCAAAAATACAATTATTTTAGCATAAAACATTGAAATCACCTTTTTTACAAACACCCAATGTAATTTTCCTGGCAACACTTCTTTTTGATATACAATTTACCAAACTTTTCTTTTTACACCCTATATTATTATCCTGGCAACACTTATTTTTGATATAGGCCTACAATTTTCCCAACTTTTCTTATGGGAAAGAAGTGAACATAAGTCTCCTTTATTATAAGGATATGGAGAGACACAAGAAACCTGCATCGGGGTAACAATTTAACTTATATCACAGTTTGTAAAAATCTCATTTTTAAATTGATCAAAATGCACCATTTTCTGGCAACAATGCTCTTTGATTTACAATGTAACAAGCTTTTTTCATGAGTGAACCCTTTATCATATGACTAAGGAGAGATATGTGAAACCTGCACCAGTGCTGTAACCATTTATATCATAGTTTGTAAAAATATCATTTTTAATTTACCAAAATGCATCATTTTCTGGCAACACTGCTTTTTGATATACAATATAACAAGCTTTTCCCATTAGAAATGAGTCAACCGAAGACCCCTTTATCATAAGGATATAGAGAGATAATGAATCTTAAGAAACTTGGTTTTGTGTAATTACAATTCATATCATATTCTGTGAAAATCTCAATTTTGCCAAAATGAACAATTTTCTGGCAACACTGCTTTTTGATTTTCAATATAACAAGCTTTTCTCATTACAAATGAGTGAACCTAAGACCCCTTTATCATATGACTAAGGAGAGATATGTGAAACCTGCACCAGTGTAACAATTTATAGCATAGTTTGTAAAAAACACATTTTTTACCAAAATGCACCATTTTCTGGCAACACTGCTTTTTGATTTTCAATACAACAAGCTTTTTTTAAATTACGAATGAGCAGGGATGTGAGCTACTCTCACATCCCTGGAATGAGTGAACCTAAGACCCCTTTATCATATGACTAAGGAGAGATATGTGAAACCTGTACCAGTGTAACAATTTATAGCATAGTTTGTGAAAAATCTCATTTTTAATTTACCAAAATGCATCATTTTCTGGCAACACTGATTTTTGATATACAATATAACAAGCTTTTCTCTTTAGAAATGAGTCTAACTAAGACACCTTCATCATAAGGATATGGAAAGATATAATCAATCTTAAAGGTGAACCTCATTGAAAATAAAGTTATATATCAATGGAAAGCTTATGATGTCAGGAAGCAGAAAAGAATATTTTTTATTTGCCTAACGTACCAGGCTAGACATAATCTCCATGCAAAGATTGGATATTGGCACCCCCCTAAATTACAAAACGAAATCGTTCAAATTGGGCGCTTTCGTTGATGACGTCAGCCCGGGGACACACAGTTACTTCCGGGTTTGATTGTAAACACAATGTCCATGCATTTACTGTGGCATGCATCGGGCCAATGCACGAATTCAGTCATTGTCAACTTACTTTACATGAAAAATATCTTCAATAAAATAAGAATAACATGAAGGAAACATCATGATCAAATCAAGAATGAAGTTCCTGAATAAAGTGTGTGGATTTAAAATGGGAAAAGTGCTGGCCGGGGTGATTTGGGATAGGCCAAGCCATCCACGATATCACTGATATGCATAGGGAATATTACAGTTACGAAGAGCAAAGATTCGCCGAAGAACCGGAATGAAAACAGATTGCAAAAAAATAACTGCTAGTGCTACCAGTTCAGATCGTTACACCAAGTTGAGATGAACTTATCACAATGAGAAAATGAAGGAATAGAATAAGGTACATGTACAGGAGTTTTTAATTATTTCTTAGCTTTACAACCGGTCATGTATGATAGGCGAACTCGTGAGATACATACGGGATGAACTCAGTGCGTGACTGACCGAGACTCAGTCGCCGAGTCCGGCGCCGAATGTTCAGTATCCGCGACTGTACTGTACTTGCAGACAAAATGACCGATTTTATATTCACATTCTGATATTTCCAACTTATTGCTACTTCATCAGCAAAATTTATTCCTGTAAATGTTCCAAATATAAGATAACGATTGATCAAATCTACTGAAACACACGCAGGCAGGACGAAGCGAGTCGCTGTGTTTGTGCATAACCCTGGAACCACCTGTCAGGTCCCTTCTTCAGCAGCAATTTACGCATCATGTGCGGTAATCCATAAAACATGAATGGTTCACTTTTCAGTACCGTATACTGATTGTACTATCATTAAAGAATCGTGACACAAGTGACAATATTTTAATTTTATTCAGATTTCAGAATTCCATCAAATAATGGTCTATCAAGCCCAAATTGTATTGATTTTATAATAAAATATCTGTTTCTTTCAATCGTGATTGTGTGGAAAGAATGTATTACCGCAATGCGCTAAATATGAAAACCAAGTTTATATGGGCTGGATTTGATGAAATCGGCGGTTTTTTATTAATTTTTGATTACTGCAAGACGATATTTTTTTAATCAGATATTTTAAAATGAATCAAGAATAGGGAATGTCACAAACAAGTATTTAATTTTGATTTTGATTTAAACTTTTGAGCCAAACACAAGGAATTAATTCCTACCTCGGAATTTTCAGATGGTACTCCATCTTTCATCAGCGAGTGAGTGACTGTATCACTCGCTGATGAAAGATGGAGTACCATCTGAAAATTCCGAGGTAGGAATTAATTCCTTGTGTTTGATCAAAATTTTAAATCAAAATCATTATTTATACCAACACAGATGAACTTTCATGAAAGTATTTAATTTGTTATTCGATCATGTTTATTCAGTCCATGACATGAATGGCAGCAGCAAGCATTTGCGCATGGAATTGATCCCAGCGCGAAATTCAAACTCAATTAGCCTACCCAGTTATACCCAGCTAGTTATGACTGATTTTGTCAAAATTTACGGAAAATTTACGTGTTGACAATAATTCTACTATTTCTAATATATATAGAAGGAACCAGTAACTTGAAGATTCCTCTAATTTCAAGCTTTATTGTGAAAATCAGACTTGCCGGGCAGCTCGCAAAGTACAGGAAGCAAGTCTTGTTTACATGTTTCCGAGCAGGATCACGTGACTGCGAACCCTGAGCTTACGTCACGAGCATTCCCAAGGTCATAGACGATTGATTTGGGTGCTTTTTGGGCGCCTTAAAAAAGACCAAAAATTCATTTGTTTTTTTAATTTTTCAGCTTTATTGGCCATCAAAAAAATCGGGAAAAATAGTTTTTAGTATCCTGACATCATAAGCTTTCCATTGATATATAACTTTTTTTTCAATGAGGTTCACCTTTAAGAAACCTGCTTTTGTGTAACAATTCATATCATATTTTGTGAAAATCTCATTTTGTTAAATTTGCCAAAATGCATCATTTTATGGCAACACTGCTTCCAATGTATACAAGTGCCCAAGCTGTTTTCATCAGATATGAGTGGGGCCAGGTCACCTTCATCACCTGCTATAATATCAATATCCAGAGTGCTCCGGCATATAGATTTTTTTCGATGCAAAGATGGGGTAAAATATCACATTTTTCACTATGTGAAAACTTGCAGTGTTGCCAGGTCCAAAAAAGACATAAAGATGATATTTAAAAAAAATTGCAAACTTTCTTCGCAACATATGGAGATAGGTCTATATCATGTAATATTTGGTTTTGCAAAAATGTGTCATGTATTGCTGCAATTAGCCAGCCAAAATAGGTTAAATTTCACTTTTTTAACCCTGAAATTTACTAAAAACTGCATAAAACAAAGAATTGGCTGTTACCATGGCAACAAGCAAAAAATGGACGAACAATGCTCGTCACTGTTACAGGCTACCAAAGTACTTCAACCCCCCAAGGTATAAGCAAAATCTATTTTTTGACCTTTGCCAACCATGCTGAAAAATTACCTGAACTTACAATTAAGACTACCGCCATTCATTTGAAATAATGCACTTATTGTTCATCTCCTCTATGGAGATATTTTCCATGGCGGCCATCTATGATCATGCTTGCGGTTTCACCAAACAAACCATGGGTTTTGAGGTCTTATATTTTTTGTTGTATGTCAACAAAATCGATTACATTTTCAGGATGATCTTATTTTCATGTTGTTATAAGCAAATATTTGTGCGGTATCTGTGTCTCACTATAAACAGCAAGAGTATCCGTAAATATACAACTTGATTATCGTGTACGGTATACTCAAAATGCGGTATATTCACTATAAACACGCTCATTGATGTTATAGATTCTAAACACAGCCAAAAAAGAAAGTCTCCAGTAGTTCCATCCCCATTTAATCAGAGTCTGATGAGTTTATGGCAAAATAATTTATATAATAGTTTTCTATACACTTTCCTTCAAATGTTGATACCAAATTTGATATCAAAAGTTTAATCATCGTGAGCATAGAAACCGTTGTTTGGAAATTCGCGCAATTTTAAAAATGACATAGGAATTGTATCACGTAGCAGAGCTAGCGTGAGTACCAAGAATTACGTCGCCTGAATAGGCCGGCAGGTTAAAGGTTTACCCATGCATGTCAAAATGCAAATCAAATAACCCGCTCTTTCAATTGTGCGCAGGCAAGTGTGCAATGATTCATGTACGGGTTGCTTCAGGCCACATAATAAGCTGATACCATGCATTGGATTTTGCGTGGTCAATTCGTAATTTGTCATTTTTAAATTGCACGAATTTCCAAACAACGGCTCCTATGCTCATGATGATTAAATTTTTATATCAAATTTGGTATCAACGTTTGAGGAAAGTGTATAGAAAACTATTATATAAATTATTTTGCCATAAACTCATCAGACTCTGATTAAATGGGGATGGAACTAATGGAGACTTTCTTTTTTGGCTGTGTTTATGTCTGTACCTTGGCTTGCAAAACGTTACAAATGGACTATTCTAGTTGAAATCCATACACCGCCTATGGAAGACGCGACCATTATCTCAAACACAAAGAGTGCAACATTCAAATGGGGTAACCTGAATGGGTGACGCCATTGAAAGTCTACCGCTACTGCGTGGGAGATTAAGGCCATATCTTTCATAGAGATGTATAGCTTTTACTCGATACGTCTGTATGCTATTGAATTAGCATCCTTTGACAAATATCATGGATTCATTTCTTCTTTTATTTTTTTCAGTAACATTTGCCTATTCGAGTTCCCCCACTCTCTTGACCTGTTTGTAGAGCCATAGTATGCAGGGATGGTAAAATATCGACGAGCTGAGTAACTGCCACCTTTACAGATTTTAAAGGTAAAGGTGTTAGACAATTATTTCTTTTAACGTGTGTTTGTAAAATTAGCAGGCAATTATTGCAGATGAGACGTGCGATCTACTGAATTTTTGACAATGTGATCATAGTTTGCTTGATTTGATCAACATTATTTGTAATTATGTCATTTCGAGGTGAACTCTTTGTTTTCAAATTTCTAATTATGTGATGCGATCAAGCAAAATCAGTCGGAACTCGGAAATATTGATTTTGAGAT
The DNA here is from genome assembly GCF_039555335.1 of Amphiura filiformis. NCBI lineage: Eukaryota > Metazoa > Echinodermata > Ophiuroidea > Amphilepidida > Amphiuridae > Amphiura > Amphiura filiformis. Next base: position 18,011,768 of record NC_092645.1, read on the forward strand.
ATAGCTAAACAAAGGAAATATTTCCAATGATTTGTTTCCTCTTGTTTTGTAAACTATTTAACTGCTCATATCGTTGGAACTGAATGTTCAATTTCAATGGGGTTTACTGCAAAATGCAGCGTTTTAAATACATTTTACTATCCTATAAGAAACCGAAAATGTGATATTTCCGAGTTCCGACTGATTTTGCTTGATCGCATCACATAAAGTCTGCACAAAAAGTAACGCAGCTGTTATAAATACGCCTATATCTTCAGAAGGGTTCAACGATATTTCAACATAGAAAGAAGGATGAATTATTTACGCGCATTTTGATAACCCATTTGTCAAATGTCGTTCAAGAATAACAACACAGTAGTGCTTTTAAAGAAAAATACCCGAATTTAAAAGTTGCAGTTTACAGCGATCAATGGATACGCAAGCAGTATGGCACATAAAACCCTCCATTTATCTTCGCGCTGACTTACAAATCAATACAAATAGCTGCAACTTTTAAATTCGGGTATATTTCTTTAAAAACACCGATGTGTTGTAAATATTGAACGAATGATGCGTTCTTATATATTTGACATAATCAAGGCACATTTGTCTAATGTCAAAAATATTGAATAACAAGCGTGTTTTTTATATCAGTCACTGGCCCTTAAAAGTTGCCCTACAAGTTGATACAATCTGAAGAAAATTTCTTGTAGTTACCTAGTAAAAGGCAATATTTGAAGTAGGATATTAGATTCGAAAGAATGTCAACACCCTTTAAGCCATGGTAAGTCAACATTTAGCGACATTACAGACTACACAATTGAGATGCCTAGCCATGTGGTGTATGGAATTACGTTCAAAGACCCATGATCGGATCGATATCTGCTGATAGACTTAGCCATGTTAGCGGTCGTTGTCCAGTATACAATGGTATTATGCTGAAACGCCATGATGAAATTCGTCAAAAGTGAGTTTGACCTATTATGGGATCTACCCATACAGGTTATCTTAAATACTTCAAATCTTAAATATCAAGCAATAATTTTATTCATTATCTCCAAAATATCTGTACTATTAAAGCATTGCCTATAAGTCTCTAAATGAGTGTTAACAAAGAGACGAAAGTAAAAACATCACAAATCATTTAACTTGCAATAATACACATGCGCGTATTTTTTTTTTGGGGGGGGGGGGGCCTTGGGGGTTCAAATGATGAACGCAATATATTTCTAAATTTGATTGTAGCAAGAACATGTTGAGATCCCTTACTCCACCTCGAGTATTGCTTACAATGGACACATTGTTGTTATAGATTCTATGTCTATAACTTGGCTTGCAAAACGTTACAAATGGACTATTCTAGTTGAAATCCATACACCGCCATTATCTCAAACACAAAGAGTGCACAATTCAAATGGGGTAACCTGAATTGGAAATCTACCGCTATACTGTATGGGAGATTAAGGCCATGTCTTTCATAGGAGATGTAGCTTTTACTCCATACGTCTGTATGCTATTGAATTGGCATCCTTTGACAAATATCATGGATTCATTTCTTCTTTTATTTTTTTCAGTAACATTTGCCTATTCGAGTTCCCCCACTCTCTTGACCTGTTTGTAGAGCCATAGTATGCAGGGATGGTAAAATATCGACGAGCTGAGTAACTGCCACCTTTACAGATTTTAAAGGTAAAGGTGTTAGACAATATTTCTTTTAACGTGTGTTTGTAAAATTAGCAGGCAATTATTGCAGATGAGACGTGCGATCTACTGAATTTTTGACAATGTGATCATAGTTTGCTTGATTTGATCAACATTATTTGTAATTATGTCATTTCGAGGTGAACTCTTTGTTTTCAAATTTCTAATTATGTGATGCGATCAAGCAAAATCAGTCGGAACTCGGAAATATTGATTTTGAGATATAGCTAAACAAAGGAAATATTTCCAATGATTTGTTTCCTCTTGTTTTGTAAACTATTTAACTGCTCATATCGTTGGAACTGAATGTTCAATTTCAATGGGGTTTACTGCAAAATGCAGCGTTTTAAATACATTTTACTATCCTATAAGAAACCGAAAATTTGATATTTCCGAGTTCCGACTGATTTTGCTTGATCGCATCACATAAAGTCTGCACAAAAAGTAACGCAGCTGTTATAAATACGCCTATATCTTCAGAAGGGTTCAACGATATTTCAACATAGAAAGAAGGATGATTTTTTACGCGCATTTTGATAACCCATTTGTCAAATGTCGTTCAATGATAACAACACAGTAGTAGTATAGTGCTTTTAAAGAAAAATACCCGAATTTAAAAGTTGCAGTTTGCAGCGATCAATGGATACGCAAGCAGTATGGCACATAAAACCCTCCATTTATCTTCGCGCTGACTTACACATCAATACAAATAGCTGCAACTTTTAAATTCGGGTATATTTCTTTAAAAACACCGATGTGTTGTTAATATTGAACGAATGATGCGTTCTTATATATTTGACATAATCAAGGCACATTTGTCTAATGACAAAAATATTGAATAACAAGTGTGTTTTTCATATCAGTCACTGGCCCTTAAAAGGTGTCCTACAAGTTGATACAATCTGAAGAAAATTGCTTGTGGTTACCTAGTAAAAGGCAATATTTGAAGTAGGATATTAGATTCGAAAGAATGTCAACACCCTTTAAGCCATGGTAAGTCAACATTTAGCGACATTACAGACTACACAATTGAGATGCCTAGCCATGTGGTGTATGGAATTACGTTCAAAGACCCATGATCGGATCGATATCTGCTGATAGACTTAGCCATGTTAGCGGTCGTTGTCCAGTATGTATTTATGGTATTATGCTGAAACGCCATGATGAAATTCGTCAAAAGTGAGTTTGATCTATTATGGGATCTACCCATACAGGTTATCTTAAATACTTCAAATCTTAAATATCAAGCAATAATTTTATTCATTAACTCCAAAATATCTGTACTATTATAGCATTGCCTATAAGTCTCTAAATGAGTGTTAACAAAGAGACGAAAGTAAAAACATCACAAATCATTCAACTTGCAATAATACACATGCGAGTATTTTTTTTTGGGGGGGGGGCCTTTGGGGGCCCCAGCCCCCGGAGTCAAGGTAGAGGGCGGCAAAAACTAAGGGGCGGCGGAAGAAGAAAAGAAGAAGGGGCGGCAAATGGAAGGGCAGCTGAAGAAGAAGGGGCGGCAAAAAGAATTTCTTTTGTGAAGAGCAAATTTTTTTTTGCTCTTCACTTTTTCTGCAGCCCCCCGGGATAGGGGCGGCCACGGTACGCCACTGATACATGTCTAAACATTCGCCTGTACAAGTAGTATAATTGCTCAAACTTCCACACATCGTCCACACCAGGTAAAGAATGATTTTCTATAGGCAGTAAACGAACCAATAGAAATTCGACTTTCATTAATACCACGTGTCTTTATAAACTGCCTTCCGGTTGCTGAGAGTAGCTGCTATTACAAAATAAGCTGAACTTATAATCGCGCTCGGTGAACGATTGGTTAAAAACCAATCATTGGCTAAAAACCAAAATAATACAGACTAAATACTACTGTTGAACGTCGATTGTTTCACTGTCTGTATATAATAGAAACCTTATTGACAATAAGAGCACATAGTCGCATATTGAGATGAATTGATTTTATTCCTAGCTATCATAAAGAGGACTGCATGTGGGCCTAATGTTGGTGTGTTATTATTGATAATCAATGAGTATGATTATATCTCAAGTCCTTGAATATATTTCGGTTTTTTGGTATTTGTAAAACCAGATCGCTTGACTTGCAGTTGAATATATGTGTTGAAAGAATATGATAAGCTGCTGTCTGCGGCTTGAACTTCCAGTCTGGGCCTTGAAAAGAAAAACTGAAAAAAAAAGTTTTTCCTTCTTTTTCTTTCTTTCCTTCCCCTCGCCAAAATGCAAGTGGGCGTTAGGGATACAGTTGTTCGCTGGATGTACACCCGAATCGTATGCGTACATAGATGAGGTTATCTTGAATAGCTATTTTACATTCAGTCAAATATATCCTTCGTAAAAGTTATACAAATGTCTGCTGATGACATTGCAATGGATCAGGAAAATAGATACACTAGACAATACTTGAGATGCAATTAAAATACTGGAAGCTCAAGTTTAGGTTTTACTTCACATGGGAAATTAAAATAAAGTATTTAACTCTTGTGTGGTGCCGAAATAGGATTTTAAAGCTAATATTTCGGTCTGTAGAGATTTAAATGGCGTCTTAAGTGTGTAATGATACTTTTGATTTGAGTAAAGGGGCTTCAAATATCCTGCCTTCGGGACACACCATTAAATATCCAGGGGACTGGAAGTTTTTATGAGAAATAAAAAATTATTTCATGATTCGTCGTCAGACACATCTTTGAAAAAAAAATCCTCACTATCACCACAAATAGTGTCACACCTAACTTGCATCATACATGCTTGCATGCAGTAATGTGTCACAACTATTGCTCCGACCTCAACCTGAAGACACTATAAGTCGAATGTGCGAGCCTTAAGAAATGTAGTTGGCAGACATTCAAGCTTAAAATAATTATAGACAAACAGGCAAACAGGTAAAACATACTAAATGGATTTCAAACTTTGTATTACTATGGCACAGTCTTGTTCTTCTACATAGGTGACACACACAGACATTTGTGGAAAGTTATACATTTTGTTTTCGATAATGATCCTATTTTTAGATTTTATAGAGAAAATTCAATTTCCTCAATGTCCCATCAAAACAATATATAAAATATTGATCTCTTGCACCATAATGACAAAACACTAAGCATACCAATAATAACAATATGCTATGCTATATGATATGCGCCCACCTTTGGAAAAATACACGTTGTACATCATTTTCATTGATATCTCTACATAGCTTAATGATCCTAGGCAATGCATTTTTCAAGCCGAATAAATTAGTAAAGGTTTTGGATATTAAATGGAACGAATTACCAAAGACACATTTTGAGCCATTTGAAAAGCCGACGATCAATTGATATGGATTTTTTTCCCAAACCACCAAAAAATTAGGTCTTTTGTGGAAAAAAATCCATATCTTCAATATGAAAGGTCAAAATTTTCAATTGATCGTCGGCTTTTCCTCCCAGCTACATACACTTTAAGACAATATCATTAAATTTATAAATTTTACTTCGAGGACTATATATCTCCAAAATGTGGAAAATATCAAATTTTAATAATTTGTCATAAGATTTGTATTATATCGTGAATTTGATTAAAATGAAAATTATTTGATATCAGAAAGACATTCTTCGTATTCAGAATGCAATTCGATAGGTCTGATGTGCTCTCATGTCCCACAAAAAATGCTGTCGAAACGCTCAAAACGTTCATTCCAGTTTCCTTAATGGTTATGAAGCCGCCAAAAAAGTCGATTTTCATTATCTAAATCAATAATGAAAAATAACACTTTGACGTTTTACTAAAGTTCATTATACAAATCATATACTTTGAAAATTTGCTTGATTTATTGGTGTTAATGAGTTAAGTACATTTCAGCTCTCTTTACAACTTAACTCTAGAACCACAGGACCTACTAAAGTATATAAAGGGTTCACAAAAAATAACTCCCCCCTAAAATTACAAAACATTTTTTTTGCATAACTTGACATACATTTCGTGGATTTGAAAAATTTAAAAACCTGTGAGTAAAGGAACTGTTTTTCTACCCTCCCAATGTTCTTTCGTCTGAAAATCGTTTTGTTTTGGGCAAAAATAATCACGTTTTCTAAAAATGATGCTTTCAGAAAAAGTTGCACTTTTCAACATCCTCGTTTATGTCAAAATTAGCTTCAACAAATCATTATTTTTCACTACGCGATGGTTGCATGGGTGACTAAGAGACAAAGAGGTGAAGGAAAAAACCAAATTAAATCAATCGTAACATTGATACCGAGAAAGTCTTGTACATTACATGTATGGGATGTTGAAAAACGCAACTTTTTTAAAGCATCATTTTTAAAAATTATTATTATTTTTGACCAAATCAAAAAGATATTGAGAAGTGACAACTTTGGGAGGGTAGCAAAAATATGCCTCTATTCACAGGTTTTTAAGTTTTTCAAATCAACAAAATGAATGTTAAGTTATGCAAAGAAATGTTTTGTAACTCCTAAATTGATTTTGCCATTTTTGAAACACCGGCTCAATAAAATCTTTTAGAAAAAACCCGTACATGTTAATTAGTCATTGTTTTGTACTGCAAGATGATTGCACGGGTGACTGGGTAATCTTATACATAAAAATTAAAGATATCGAGAATGTTTTTGTACATTAAATATATAGGATGTGGAAAAGTGCAACTTTTTCTGAAAGCATCATTTTTGGAAAATGTGTTTATTTTTGGCAAAAACAAAAAGATGTTTTAAGGAAAGAACTTTGGGAGGGTAGGAAAATGCTTCCTTTATTCACAGGTCTTTAGATTTTTCAAATCAACGAAGTGTATGTCAAGTTATGCAAAGCAATGTCTTGTAATTTTAGGGGGGAGTTATTTTTTGTGAACCCTTTATATGTGATATTTGAATTCTTCTGAACACTCGCTATGAAATGATCAAGGCAATGTATGACAAAGCTCACTAACATTCGCAAGATGTTGTGAACTACCAAAACCGAAGTTTAAAATAGTTGCTAGCCTTAACGCCATGTCCCTTTTATCATTAGTCTGTGTTCCATGCAATATGGGGTAATACATAATAACAATTCTTATATAACCGGATTGACGACAACTAATTAATGTAGATGTAATAAGAACTGTATCAATCTGTATAAACTTTGGCATCTTTAAGAGTTCCTGCTTCTGGCTTGTCAGGAAATTGGGTAACCGTTGGCTTGGTGAAGATGCAACTGCACATTATATGTGGTACTTCCACAGCGCTTGTGGAAACGACCGCAAGGAGCCTCGCTTATTCGTATTCGTTATCAATAAAAATGCTTCAAGTACTTCTTACCCTCATTTTACAGCGCAGACATTGTAAAACCAATAAAAGGATTTAAATATAGTGCATTACCGTGGATTGTGCAGGAGAGATTAGAAATAGGCAATATGAATATTCATCTGATTCCGCTTTTTTTTTTTAAGTCAACACTTAGCTGTTGCTATTGAAGAATTCATAAATGTTTCGGGAAAGCGGTTAACACATAACGTGACGATAAGTAAGTCGATAGAACCAAACTAAACACAGCCAAATTAAAAAGTCTCCAGTAGTTCCGTCCCCATTTAATCAGAGTCTGATGAGTTTATGGCAAGATAATTTGTATAATAATTTTCTATACACTTTCCTTCGAAGGTTGATACCAAATTTGATATCAACAGTTTAATCATTTGGCTGTGTTTAGTTCCATCTCTCGCTCGACCATTGATGCATGGCTCGATACTTTTCATTTATGAATTGGATTGGCTATTATTGTTATTTAAAGCCATATTATAACATTTCCGTAAAAATAGATTAGTATTTATTTTCTATAAAATGTTATCTTTTACTGTCAGATTTGTCCCCTTTTAATTTTGAGCCGAACAAGTGAGGTAAAGCAAAGAAAATTGGAATTAACTACTAGCGCCAATGCATGTTACTCCAGCGGTTGTAATACGGAACGACCCTCTGGGGTGTGTGTATGGGTGTCCCGCACGCCATGTACGTACAGGCTGTGTCAATGGCGTAATTAAGGTTGGTAGCGCCCGCGGTAAGAAACAAAATTGGTGCCCCTACCCCCACCCGAGAATATCTTAGACGTCCCCCCTGCCCCCACCCCACCCCCAATTCTTGAAACAATTGTGCGCGAAGCGCCCGAAGTAAGGCCTACCAAGATAAATGTGATGCGATCAAGCAAAATCAGTCGGAATTCGGAAAAATTTAATTTTCAGTTTTTTATAGGATAGAAAAAAGCATTTACAAAGCTGGATTTTGCAGAAAGCCCCATTGAAATTGAACAACCAGTTCCAAAGATATGAGCAATTAAAGAGTTTCCAAAACAAAAGGAAACAAAAGGAAATATTTCCTTTGTTTGGCTATATCTCAAAATCAATATTTGCGAGTTCCGACTGATTTTGCTTGATCGCATCACAAATGGTCGTGGTCCCTAAAGCGAGTGTGTCTAAAGGCACTTGTAACTCAACTTTGTATGATAATAATTTAGTACTTTCGAGTAGCTGCAATACGGATGCAGTTAAATTATGTACAATGGGGTTAATTCATGCTTTTATGCTTTACCTCATTTGCCTCACACCACCAACGTGCAATAGGAAGCTCCTAGAGGGATAATTACATTCATAGTGCTGATATGTTGCTGATGGTTGCGTTATTGTAGAGGGGAAATTACATTGTTTGTATTGGTGGCAGCATAGCTTGTTGTAAAGCGCAACAAGTTGGAAAGGTGCTATGCAAATGTCGATATTCTATTTATTAACTTGGATCATAGACCCGTTAATAAAAATGTCATATTTTAGCGAGGATATGCAAATGGTTCGCCACCTTCGGTAACGCATTCTAGTGAAGGGGTTACCGGATTTTAGCAAAGCCCTAACCCATAAAAGCCTGTAGAAAGCTGACAGGCTTCGCTGAATTCACACACTCCGCTCCGATACCACCGTTGACCAAAAAATCGATCGAATCTATTTTATGATATGCTTGAATTGATATCCCGTTGACACCTGATAGAATTTCTATTGGCCGCTGACAACGACCCGGTCATGCTTGATTAATGACCGCCTGAATATTTGATGAGCGGGTCGTTATGTACTTACATACAGCAGTGGCAGCGATTCACCAAGTGTTTCTAAAAAGCTGCTAGAATAAGAAAAAAGTTTAATGCTTTTTTATTGCACATGCTGAGGAAGCCTTATTACATTTTTAAAATAGCCGAGTGTGAGGGTTTGCAATGAAATATTTTGTGTGTAAAAACTGAAGCATCATATTTATAAAAGAATATTTGAATATTAACTGTACATCATAACAATTCGTACCCAATCGTGCTACAGTTTATGTGTAACTTCTAACGAGTTCTAACCCCTGTATTAAAGTTGCCCACCCCCACCCAGGGGGCCAACGTCATAGATAAGGAAACAAATAGCAAGACAAGATGGATCAAAGAAGCAATCTGGATCCGGAGGAAAAGCGGCAAGCTCCTGAACAGAGATGAGGAGGCCTACCAACTTTCACATATGTACGATCCTGTGTTACATAATAACTTTGACACAGGAGTTGGTGTTGCTCAAACTTCTAGAGTTGCCGGTTCAATATCACACAGTACTTCAAAACAGCAACACTGCTGATGAAGTCAACCGAAGGTTGATGAAACGTCTAGAAAAACATAAGTTTTGACTGGTCTTGATCAGATGAAATTCTTTAAGTTACCGATAATCTACAAACCTGATGAATTTATTCAAGGGCTACAGTTTATGTGGTTTAGGGGGCAAAGAATTTTATTTCAATTGTATATACGCTAAAATAAAGGCCGAAAAGATTATGAAAAATCTATGAAAAAAATTATATAGGTTCCCACTAAAGATTACTGTTTCGTCTTTATGAGAATCTAATCTTTTAATATCTGAAAGAAACTTCAGGGACCTATGTAAACGTTACTATAAATTGCAAAAATCCAGACCGTCTTAGGACAAAAATGGCACACTCAGTACAGAACACGTGCACGAAATCAATATCGATTATGTATTGTGTATGTATCATTCATAGGCCCCTTGTAATGGTCTGCGCTTGAAAATTTAATAATATTACAAGATACTAGTGGTAGCTCTAATATAATACACATTACTGTTTTTAAAGTGAATTCCGAAAATATGGGACGTTTACTGTCTTTTTTGTTAATTCTATACCCGATATGTTGAAGTTATGTACATAGATTCATATTTCAAAATTGCTACCTAACAATCGGTAGCCGAGCGGTCTGGCACATCGGAACCATACACTGACGATTAGTTCAATAGCCAGCGTGGGTTCGAGCGCCACCTCTGCCAAGTGTAATTTTTTGAATTTTTTTTTTAGGGAAATGGGGCTAGGCAAATTTATGTATGGCGTAGGGAGGATTGGTACTTACTGAACACAAAGGGAATTCATTATGGCTGTCATCGACCCGTGATTTGCTGATGCTTTGCTGAAAGCTCTGCTGAAAGCTTGGTGAGCCCAGTAAACTATTTTGGATGTACTCTTCACCAATATTGTACATCTAGTATTCCTTCCCCGTTGCCTTTGGTGAATTTTACTTTCTGGGAAATTTGATTAAAAAAAGTGATCGGATGTGGCTGATTTCTCACATGTGTCGTTATAAAGCTCTTAACGATATGACAAACTAGTAAACTGGTCATATGAGGAACAGTGAAATTCCATTCAGATATAACGATATCAATGTTTATATAGCCCTGTTCAGAAAAGCGGTACTTCGGAGTTTCTTGGCTTCTTTATTCAAACGATGCGGTTGGTACAAGCTTGATTGTAACAAGAGCATGTCGAAACCCCTTGCTCTACCTCGAGCATTCCTTACAAGAGACGAATCGATGTTATATATTTTCTAACTACCCTGGCTTGCTAATCGTTAAAACAACACCTGCATGAAATTGAATTGACATCTTTCAACAAATAAGAGGGCTTCATTTCTTCATGACCTGTTTACTGTTCTCGAGGATGTGATGAGGGTAAAATATCGACGAGTTCAGTAACCTCTGCAAAACTTCAGTAAGAGAATCAAACAGCTTTTCCTTAAATACGATTGCTTATAACATCATCATTCAGATAATTGAAGAGCAAAAACGAAAGCCACTAAATGTACTTTTAAATGTGTTATATTTTTGGTGCCCTATTTAATATTTTTTTAGTATTGCTCAAATCAAGTGTCATTTGCATTTCTGGAACTTATGAGTTGTAGACCCTATACGATACAGGGTGTCCCAATAAAAACAGAACCCGCATTGCGCCCTCTTTTTCTCCTATTTTTGAAAAGTTGATTAAATATTTTTTAGTAGGTAAAGAAACCTTAAACTGTTAGCTTTAATAAACTAAAACAATTATTTCAATCTCACAACTTTTGAAGATATGCCCTCTTTAAGAATTGTACCTGTTTTTCACCCTGTCCACCGATGAGGTTTGGCTACATCAAAGATTAAAATGAAACACACAGTTAATGACATGAAAAGATAATAGCATTCGACTTTGGAAAGCATTCATTATGAGCGATGATCACCAACTAACCTCCAACATCTTCGCAACCGTACTACTGCTGCATTCGCAAGTACACGGCGCACAAGGAGGGCATGCAATGCAATTGAGCAATGAGGAGAGGGCTGAAACCTGTATTTAGTCAATTATGCAACCAAATAGAGGGCAAATCAGCACAGTAAACTCACTTCAGATAAACCAAGGACATACTAAACAGCCCTTTTCAGGCTCCCAAAAAGAGAAATGACATGTTGTAAATAAAAAGAAAGCAAGAAGCAACAAAGTAAGAAACAGAATGAAACAAAACGGCGTAAATAACCAAGACAAAGTCAATCTAATTGCAAGTATAGCGAGAGAAGTCCCATCACACATCCATTTTGCCGACAAGTTTATGACACTTAACATAATCCATAGCCCATATGCCCACCGGTAAAGCCCAATTCCTAAATAAAGTTTGTTATTTTATAAATGTATTTATTTATTTATTTATTTATTTATTTATAGTAAAAAATTATAGTGAAACCATCACTAGATACAGTGCTCAACTATAAAATATAGGAGCAGAAATATATTATTATTATACAAATGAAATTACCACATCGCAATACAAATTTGTTTACAAATTTGTATTGCGATGTGGTAATTTCATTTGTATAATAATAATATATTTATTTATTTATTTATTTATTTATTTATTTATTTATTTATTTATTTATTTATTTATTTATTTATTTATTTATTTATTTATTTATTTAGAGTACAAAACGGGTACATTTCTTGAAAAGAACACATCTTCAAAGTTGTGAGCCGATTGAAATATTTCTTTCTGTTGATTAAAGCTAACGAATAAAGGCTTCTTTACATACCAAAATATATTTGATTAACTTTTCAAAAATAAGAGAAAAAGAGAGGGTGCAATGAGGGTTCGGTTTTTATTGGGACACCCTGTATGTATATGCAGCCTGTCTCAAAATTGGCATGAATTGTGAAATGATGCTTACATCAACGCCAAGGGCGTACTTTTATCATTCAAATGCCGATTGTTCTGTTCATTTTGCTTGTTTTAATCTCGAGTTATTCACAATTGTGCTACTTTTACCTGGGAAGATGGCTATACATGTAAATCAATGAAAGCAAAGTTTATCAAGAGTTCCTTTGTGAAATCAAAAGAATACATCGATTACACAAACATACAAATGTGTACTGTTTTTACTGTGTTATCATGATTATATATGTAATGATTCTCCTTTTCCACTTCAAACTGATTAAATTTCTGCTGTAAAATTAAATACATGTACATGACAATGATTTTATCGTGGTAAATACTATTCTCATTGTCACTGAAGATATGTTAAAAGACAAGCAAATATTGCACACTTGTAAAATTAAAAACATGTCAACGAGATATGGCATATCGTATACGTTTGAAATTTCTCTGAGCAATTGTTACATACTCATTTCTAATCCTACAAATGAATATTATTCTTTTATTGAATATACTGTACAGGTGTTTAAATATAAAATTATAGTTTATACAATTTTCTAAGAAGTGGCACAAAAGGGTTTTCATACATTTGTGTTTAGCGAAGCAAATCTCTGATTGCTATATCCAAAATGAATGAAACAAACGGTATTTGAAAGCTAAGACTGCTCCTTTGACGTTGATGTAAGTATCATGTCACAACAGTATTTTCTAATTGTCAAAGATGGCGCTTTCCACTTGCACATTTTTGCTGAGACAGGCTGTATATCAGGGCTGTCAACTTTTTGGAATTGATTGGCGTGAGACAGAGGCGATTTGCCGACTCCAATGTTCATTTTGTACCATGAATATTTGAGCCACGGCGCTCGGGAATGTGAAAAGCGGGGGGGGGGTAGGAGCAACAAATTATTCATGACGATGCGTGAGATTTTACTCATTTTCCAGCTTTTTGCGTGAGATTTACTACCTAGGCGTGAGATTATACTACCTTGGCGTGAGACCGTGAGAAAGTGACCCAATGCGTGAGACTCACGGCCAATGCGTGAGAGTTGACAGCCCTGTGTATATTGATACCTATCTCCTCTTACCACTCCTTAAATTGTATAAACTGAAAGTCAGAATAGTATGAGGCTCCGCATTAAACGACGTAAAAGTAAAATAGGTTGATTTGGAAAACCACATTACAAAAAGAGCAGGAAATTAAGCAATTTCTGATATAACACTGTTTTTAGGACCATGTGATACTTACTATTTTCAGTAGAATACAAAAGAACGCTCTCGTCACTAACGCAGACTTTAGTCATGTGACTATGTTGCATGTAACAGCTAAATCATCGTCAGCGATCCGGTGTCAATTAATTTCTCCAGATTTAGTAGTATTACCATCATTCCGTTACCTTACAGCTATAGACATAGCTGTGCCGCAAGCCACCTGCCTAACATAATATTTTAACTCCCTAATAACACATGCAGAATAAGTGCCTAATATACTGAAGTTGATTGTTCAATAAGCTGAAAACCCGGATTTGTGGTCCAATATACGTAAAAACGGTCAATAGAAGCTGCCTGCACTTGTGATCGACAGGTGTGCTTCCATATTCGTTTGCGCAATCTTATATCTGATGAACGCATTGCAATACTGTATGTTTTACAAGAAAATACACAGCATTGGTAATAATATTATCTTATAGCACGGAGTCTGTATTATAGTTGAAAAGGTTTAACCAAATGAGCGCCGATTAAAGTAGTGCTTAAACCATATGCATTATATTATATAATATATATATCGCTCAGAATCAAACACCCAACTTTGAAACTCAAGTCACTCTCAGATGGAGCAATAATACATCTACATACGTATTGCATACAAGTTAGCATCAGAGCAGTTTTTGCAAACTTTTAACACAATACCGTGTACCTCTAGATACTTAAAGTACATTTCGTGTATTTAAAAGCTATTCGCCGTAGAAGTGATGATGTAACAGGCGTAATGACCATAGCACTAGATGAATACAACTGTTGAAAATATCGCCCTGCACTACAAGCAGGTTGCACTCATCACCTGTGTATATCTTCAATCATTGTTTGAATACGATACCGCTCTTTTCAAAGATACTAGTCATTCTATAGAATTACGATCCAGATCTTTATCCCCCAGTTCAATTGACATATGTGGTTCAATGCATAGATACAGCGTGAACGTTGCAGTGCAGGGCGATATAATATATTGCTATGGTAGTTAATCCAATTATTACATTAATTAATTCTAAGGCGAATATTGGAATACTGTTGGGTTATTGTTATGTATATTACATAACACACTAATTAGAATATCATTAGATACTTGTTGACGTGACTATTTGAAGTAAATGTGACATCAATTTTCACAGCCAGACCAATTAGGTCAGACTATCCCATTGTTTGCGCAAACTAAGCTTTGTTTCCTGCAGTAAGAAAAAATCATTACCATGATCACTACACTATTAAACATAAAGTGTTATTAATATTGAACAAATATTTCTTCATTAGTTTTCTTTACAGCCTTTCAGAACCAACCCTAATAGGTAGGGATTGTTCGACTATCAGAAAATGATTAAATACATCTTCATGCACCTATGTAGACATGTAGATGTCTCATAAAGCAGAGTTGTTTTTCCTTTGTTTTAGTATTGACTATTATGTCGCTTGTCATGCAAAACGATTAGTCCATTTGTTTTAGTAATACAGCTTTAGTGGTACAATGTTTATTGAGTTTCTATAGAGAATCAACTTTCTCCAACCACATTTCATCTAATCTGGGATGGAGTAAAAAACATATTCAATTACATCAGCTTGTTCTGGGCTATGTACATTAAAAAAAATTGCCAGAATAAATATTCTACACACACAATTATGACTAGACAATCCGCTCGTTCGAAGCTGCTTCTTAAAAATTATCAATGTATTACATCTCATCTATACTAGGTCAAATGTAGTGAATTTATGATATGTGTGACTTTGCTTGTTCTATTATTGATTTTGAAATCTACCAACCGATTTGGAATAGAATTCACCATCTAGAGCGTAATAATTCCTGGCCAAGTTATAAACAGTCGCCACGTTATTCTGCGATAAACACACGAGGACGATATCATGTTCAAGACTTTCAGTACGCTATAGACGAATCCATTTTCACGCATTCCTACACCTTAATGGCAGCCATAGCTGGGTTCCCCCCTTAGTCTATCCCACCTAAAATGTGAAATGATGTGGCCTTGGCGGGGATATTAAACTGCATTCCATCACCCGTGTTACATGTAGACAAAAGAATGATGAAAGTTTACAACATAATACAATTCAACATCGATTTTTAAGCGGATTTAATCCCCCCAATTGGGCAGTAACAACACTAGTTTGGTGCAGACGGGACCCAGTAATGGCCGACTGAATTCTGACCATCACTTGGCTTGTTGGATACGTGTATATGGACGCAGCAAGTCTGTTCCACCTTGGTCAATAATTAGCCTACTTAGTTTAATAGACTACTGTACAATGCTGTTGCAGATCAAGTTTCACATTTCATGTATATAAAAGCCATCAACTCTCTGTCTTTTTGTTGGATTGCTGTCACGACTGGATCATCTTTGTGTTTTCTAAAAAGTGAGAATCTGTATCGCGATATTCTGGTTCATCAAATCACTTGAATCTTGGATCTGGTACACTTTAAAATACTTGCTCCTCGAGGCACGGTTGTTTAATGGCATGTGGATCTGAGTCATTTAAAAAAAAATTGGAACAATGGCGGCGCTATTTATCTTAAATCTTGTTTGCATCTTTACAAGGGGTAGACACTTGCATAATAGCATTAGAACATCAGAACAAAGACTTACAAATGGCAAGGAAATTCTCAAAAACGTTTTATCATGAAATATACGGACAAGGTCATATTATTTGCCTAATTTAGATTTAAAATACATGTAAATAGCGCCCCCAATTTGCACACAAATGTACAGTGTACAGAATAACAATTACCACAAAAAAGCATAACAAGATGAATAATTTGAAACGAAAATCTATGTTTAAAATAACTAATAATATACATTTGTATTTGTGTGATAGCTGTTGCTATTGTTCAAGTCTAGAATTGACTATAATTATAATGTTTTGTTAGAACAATTAATAAATGATCACATCAAAAAACCGTGGAGGAGGTTTAACTATTAACTGGCTGTATGCTTCTGAGATCAACGGAGGCGAGGTCTTGTGTCGAAACATAAGTGATGAATACGAAACGTATTTTCCATTTCAGAGTATACTTCACAATAAGCACATTATAATTACCTATGAAATAGCGCAAACACAAGTTTAACAGTTCACATTGTTTAAACGTCGTGGATATGCAATATTTTTGAAAAACAACCAACATGGTTGAATTGTTTGTCCATGTAGTTCATTTATATTCAGATCCTGTACAATTATACAAGTCATCGGAATAGTAGCATTATCGCCAATGTAAACGATAGCTCAATCTTATATCGTTTTCACTATTATATATTTTAGTCTGTTTTCTGAAAGGTTATCGTATAATTTACATTTACTTTGAATCAAATCAGATATGATTACAGTTTTGGATGTACTCATAATGTGTCGTTTATATCACGTAAGGATCTTCTCTGGCTTGGACGTTGACCTTATAATAGTTAGTGACAGAGAACTATACTGCGCAAAAAAGTATCCTTACACTTGGATAAATAATCACAATTTCAAAACTGAACCATATTGGGGTAAATTTGATTCTTTAGTAGATGCACTATCTAATCCGGTATATTATGACATCACATTGAATCCAATATGACTTAAAGAAGCAAAGTTACAATCATTTGATTAGACGAAGCTATATACACTTTAAGAATATATCATTCGATTTATAAAATTTACTTCGAGGAATGTTATATATCAAAAATTGAAAAACGTCAAATTTTAATAATTTGTCATAAAATTTGTATTATATTGTGAATTTCAAAAAATGAAAATTATTTGATATCAGAAAGACATTCTTCGTATTCAGAATGCAATTCGATATGTCTGATGTGCTCTCATATCCCACAAATAATAATGTTGAAACGCTCAAAACGCTCATTCCCGATCCCTTAATTTAAAACAAAAGGAACAACAGAAAACTGAAATAAAAGAGCTGACAAATAAATTGAAAGTTATGAAAAGAACAGAAACTGAAATAAAAACTGCTTTAAAGTCAAAACTGAAAGAAAAACTGCTTTAAATAAAGCTTCATTGAAGAAACTGTGTTGTCTCTTTGTTGCGCTTGTTGGAGTCTTTTTGCGTCTTGTATAAGCCAGTTTGTCACTTTTAAAACTGGACCTTCGTCTATTCAATTGCTTGTAACTTTATTTCTTGAGGTCACATGAATTCAATGTGGTTTCATAATGTGTTAAAGAGTGCCTCTATTAAACACAAATGTACCCCAATATGGTTCGGTTTTGCAATTATGATTATTTTTCCAAAATACATGACGCCGTGATAGCTCAAGCGGTAAACCCATCCGTTTCCAGTTATTATGGGCGAGACAACCACAACAAAATGCAACATATGAGCTACTTTATTTATAGATAAATTTTATGAAAGGTCATAAAAGTATAAATCCTGGGCATTTCAAGAGGATCCAATGTTGCATATATTGAAGTAGCAGGCTTGTCAATAAACACTAAAAATGTTGGGTATCAAACATTTTGACACGGCCTGTACAAGCCCCTGCACAGTCGAAGTCCATGTTTGGTTTGTTCTCGTAGAATAATATTTATATTAAAAATGATTAACTGCTTATTTCGGTTACTTGTTTGTACGAGAATCACGGGAGCTGATCCTGGCTATTCTGGTTATTGATAAAATGGTTTATATGGTATATCTTGGGCCAGAGTGGTCATGATGGTTATCATGTGACATTACAGGCTGGGGGATTTATGCTTGTACGTAGCACTTTTATTTTAACACACAATGCCGGGTGAGAGATATAGGTTTATACGGATACACCTATATCCATCACCAGGCATTTGTTGAAGAAAAAAAACACAGAATGATTTACACGTTATAAACGTAATTATGAAAATATGCCGAGTCTATCGGACAGGTAATGCAATTATTGCCATTGTTTTTACTATTTTAATATGGGTTGGAAAGTCAGCGGATTTGAACGGAAGTAAGTTAAACTTGCATGTTGCAAAAGCAGCAAGTCTGAATTTTCTATCATTGTTCCATTTTTGTCAAGGCGTTGTCTTCCGTCAGATGTGTAGTATATTATTCAATGCTTTCCAACGACATCGAGACGAAGGTTTTCAGTTTGTTTCATTATTTTTAAACATAATATTGTAACATGATATAGTTTAGATCAATATCTGTCTGGACAATGCCCTTAGGCAGAATATTTCGGTCACAGTGTACGTAATGAAAGTGTGATATTAGTAATGCTGTTTTGTTGATTCAGCTATATCGATGATCAGAATATGGCATATAGTGAATAGTATGTCACTCTAATTCGGTAGTATTCATTTAACGAGCGTATATTAATGCTATATAAGACAATGTTTGTACCATTTGGTTAAATTAAACTAATTTTCAGATAATTTCCTACATATTGAAATAAAATATTCGTGATTGTATGTGTTCTCTTTTGTCTGACAACCTGCCTTTAGGCACCGCAACTAAATATGTCCGATTTTGGTTTCGCCGCTGCTTTAATAATTGCTGTTAAGACCAGATTAGTTAGCTGTTGTGAATAGGTCGAATCGTGTTATTGAAGCGGGCTTGACAAATAATTCAAATATTACATTTACACTTTTGTAGGTATTGTGGGTCTTAAGTCATATTAATAAAACCATATCTCAAGAACCACTGTACATTAAGCAGTTTTTAAAGTACATGTTTTGTCTTCTGTAACCATTCCAATCTTTATGCAGTAACTTTCCGTAATTTAGACAATAAAAATTGAATTTTATGTGTTGAATGTTCATGACTACTCCCACATGTCTCAATGAATACTTTACATCTTGTATTCTTATTTTTATATTTTATAATATACATTATGATAATAAGAGTGTTAATCGAACAATGGGGATGCGGAGCAGCGGGTGTCGTAGCGATTATGTCCTCTTTTTTTCCATTGTAGTACTGAACCATTTCAATACTATGACGTATGTGGTGAATATAATGTTTATCCGCGTTATATACAGCTCGTCACATTTCATCATTGAATAGATAACCTTTATACTATTTAACAAGAGACAATTTCATACCACCAAGGGAAACATCAAAGAACATCGCTAACATGACATATTTTCGTATATAATCAGTGAAACGTACTGTGTAAGGGACGCACCATTAGACTTCAAGGGGGGGATTGGTTGGAAGTTGGGGTCGGGAAAAACATGTTTTGCGGCAAAGTTTGGTTGTTGTTTCTCGCCGCCGAAGGTGGCAAGTTTTTTTTTTCTTTTCATGCTTTTAGTGTTGGTGGGGAAAGTTTTTTTTTGCTCATGTAGTGGGGATTTTTTTTTTCAAAACTTCCTAACCCCCACCTTGGAGTCTAATGGTGCGCCCCTAAGCACGACACGCGTATACGTCGAGACCAAGCAAACACAAAACGTTTTAAAACATTAAAAAAATATTGTTATATTCTGGATTTTGATTTTGAAAAAAAATACAGCTTTTTAATAACATTATATTATGATTTTGATTTAACTTTTGATCCAAACGCAAGGAATTCATTCCTACCTCGGAATTGTCAGATGGTACTCTATCTTTCATCAGCGAGTGAGTGACTGTATCAGGTCGTGTTCTTTTTGACATTTAACCTGATAAAAATAACAGACTCGTATACTCCTGAAAGTTTGACCCGGGAAGTTTGAATCGGCCCCCATCTTTGTTGAGAGATGGTTGGTTGGCTTTGTCCCTGTCAAGTATGTGAACTTTATGTAAGTCCACAGAGTGTCCAGGATACTCGATGTGAATGTGGTTTGAGACCTCAGATGCTGTATTACTAGGCCTCCTATGTTCATAAGAGCGTTCGGTTTCACAAATATATGCTTCTTTGCACTGTCCGGTTACAGTTTTGCCCTGGCACGGGATGTAATATACCGGACCTGTAATGTCCTTCTTGTCTGTCTTGTCCTCCGGTGACAAGACTTCAAACTTTCAGGGGTCTACGAGTCTGTTATCAGGTCAAACAGATCACGACCTGATACAACACTCGCTGATGAAAGGTTGAGTACCATTTGAAAAGGTAGGAATTAATTCCTTGTGTTTGGATCAAAAGTTAAATCAAAATCATGATTTATACCAACACAGATGAACTTTCATGAACATTATATTATGTCGGGGTATATAAAAGTCATGAAAACGAATTAAAACGTTTTGTGTTAAAACACACTGTAACGATATTTTTAAAATATTGTTAAATGTTACTTTAATATCTTTGTTGCAAACATTTTTGCCAAATATTATCACTAATATAACATCAAATGTGATGCGATCAAGCAAAATCAGTCGGAACTCGGAAATATTAAATTTTCAGTTTCTTATAGGCTACTAAAGAGCATTTACAAAGCTGCTTTTGCAGAAAAACTCATTGAAATTGGACAACCAGTTCCAAAGATATTAGCAATTAAAGTGTTTCCAAAACAAGAGGAAACAAAAGGAAATATTCGCTTTGTTTGGCTATATCTCAAAATCAATATTGCCGAGTTCCGACTGATTTTACTTGATCGCGTCACAAATGTCATCACCAATCAATAACATCAAATGTCATCACTAATCAATAACATCAAATGTCATCACTAATCAATAACATCAAATGTCATCACTAATCAATAACATTTGTTAGAGCACTTTGCACTAAGTTTTCAAAAATGTTTATGAATGTTATGAAGCCGTTTTAAATCCATAACCTGATATTTAATCGTGTTCTGGCAACCTTTTCTAACGAATAATGTCAAAAACGTGTTTGCTGGGGATACGCGTATAGTAAAAGTCGCCTATATCTGGCGCATGAAATGCACGCGAGACGTAATACGCGGAACAGTCATTTAATTTTTAGATTTTTTTTCCGTTTTGGCAAAAATTAATTAATGCTTAAAAACTTAATAATTTCAATATTTCGAATGATTTAGTGCCACTCGGTCTCAGTGTCATACTGGGTTCAGCCTTCGACAATACCTAGTATACCACTTCGCGCACGATAATTTCCCGGGCCATACCTCTGCTTATTTAGCGAGGAATACTCTGTAAGGATCATAAGCATTTCTGAACGTTCGCGGGGGATTTGGTGCATGCTTTGTATTTTATTCATACGTGGGTGGGGTTGTGTGAGCGGTTTTCATAAATGTGATAGTAGGTGTGGTTATGCTCACACTTCACTCACTTTTATTGCATTACCCTGCAGGTTCTGCAATTTTCAGCAAATCTTGTTGACAACTTCAGTTCCCGAAGAAATTACTATTTTACCCAGTTTGGCATAAAATGACATTCTAATTCAGTTGGTGCGTCCTGTCAACAATATACACTCAATTTGATTGGTTTTCACCTATCCATTATGACACTGTGACCATCCAGCACAACTGAGCCCTGCAGTCGCCAATCGTCATTTTTGAGATATTCAGCCAAAATATTCCGCTTGAAATTAGCTTTAAAATGATATCATGTCTATAGTACTTGACATTTTATTGATTTTTCACTACTTAAAAGTAGTGAAAAATCAATAAAACAGTCAATAAATCCTTTGTTTCCTATTGTTTATTGTTAAGTTCAAAGGAGCATATCTCAATAGTGGCACTGGCGACATCCGGGCTCAGTTGTGGTGGATGGTTATATTATAAGACAGGGAGCGCGCCGACACGCAATGGCAGCACGCTTGTAGATCCACAATGATCGCACGATAATGCGTTCGCGTAATACACGTGCCGGAATTAAGAACGCGATTCGGCGGCTTAGATGTTCGTAACGGTTTCGTTCATTTAAAACAACGGGGATATACTTACAAAAGTAACGTAAAGTTTAATGGAAAAAGGTACTTTTACTTATATAAAAAATACACTTAAGCTGAATTAGAATGAAAATAAAGATAGGATTTTTCTTTTGCATATACAATATCTTAATTGTCATAATGGATGGGCTGGTCAATATTTTTATCGTAGTGGATACCGGCTACGCCGGCATCCACTACTCAAAACATTGGCCACCCCATCCATTATGACACGATATTGATAGGCAAAAGACAAAATCTATCTTTTATTCTCTAAATATATGACTTGGATGAAGAGTTACATCAGATAACAATCAAAAGCATGTTCAATACAGCTTTAATCACACCAAATACACACAAAAGGAACAATTAACGAACATTTTGTATCGTTCTTTAGAAGCTTCATGTTATTGGCCAGTCTATGTTTGTTGTGTGCATTTTTCATGCATTGCAAGACAAAGCGTGTAAAGAATTAATTAATTCATTACTTATTTGTTCGCTAGATTATAATACGATATTTAAAGATCCGATAATATCGATGTGTATAAATAAGTAAGAAGCATTTTATGCTATTTTTACTGAAAGTAGTTGCTTCAGAAAGTAATGAAAACACTTAGAAATACAAGAAAAATTCAATTTTTAATCCCGCGCAAGTGTATTCTTAACATTGTAATCTGCTATGGAAACATTCTAATGAATGCGATGAATATGTTTTGCAATATTTATGTGTCAAGTAACGATCGGGGTATCATATAAGAATAACATTACAATTTAATAAGCTTTACATTAATGTTTAGTAAAACTAGCTTGTTTGTTCTTTGGTTATACATAGATATATGAAGCAGTATCTACTTTCGCAAGGTTATGATCCCCTTTTAGTAGCAATTGTATTATAAATAATAATGGGTTTATAAGGAGTATAAGAATATGCCTTGGATGTATAAAACGGAGGGAAAACGAAATATGAAGATAATGATAATGTGTTGAGTACTCACAAGACGCTATCGATTTTTCAGGAATTCATGCGAATAACAGATGGTGCCACCCATAGTGGGTAGGAGAACATGAAAACTAATATGAGATACTGTATTAGGATCACATATTAAGTATCATGTGAGAGTATACTCTTGTACTCCAGAAGACAGGATCACATATTAAATATTTGACACCATAGAATATAAAAACTAGTAATTTGATAAGTTAAAATAAGATTTTTAACGGAATAAATCTAAATAATATGATTATGCAGTTTATTCCGTTAAATATTTACCCCATAATTTCCCTCATTCTTCAGGCCCTGCCCTCTATCGGGTGCTAATTTAAAGTTTAAGCTTGATTGCTATTGTTTCTTTGTAAGCCTGCGGCGCAACCTTGAACCTGCGGCGCAACCTTGAACAATATTGTCCTTGAGATAAGTTAAGGGTCAAAAAATCTCGTGAATAAAAAACGATACTCACGAACGCATTATACTCATCTTCAAAGAATTAAAAGAATCAACTTAACTTACTGCGTTTGGAATAGGGGTGAATTTAGGAGAATAAAATTCTCGCAAACAAAATAATTTTAGACTAATCGTGACGAGAATCGTTTCCTTGTCTCAGATCGATTCTCGCAACGACTCTTCTAAAATTATTCTGACTGTGTCATTGTTGAAATTACAAGAGTTCAGCTTATTGCAATATACCTACATGTATGTACAATTTTTTTTTATGGTGTTATATAAAATTGGTGAAGGAAATAAACGGTTCCAAAGTAAGCCCCTCTCCTAAGACATTTTGGTATAATTGAAAAACGGCTTGATAAATTATCTTGTTTTAAAGTTTGGAACATAGTTATGCATCAAATGAGCAGGTTTGTTGTTGCTATTTTTTGGTCATCTTCATTTCAAAATACAGCCATTTATAAAATTTTCGGCCCCCCAAAAGTTGCATTTTTCTACATAAGGTTTTTATACTTCATTACCGTAAACGTTCGCCTAATGGCGCTATGGAGTGCATGGAAATGAGAGAGCGCCATCCCTGTAAAAGCCGACTATTATCACTGATCATTAAGGGTACGTGTAGTTAAAGGGTGAAACCTATCGACACATACAATTATGAACAAGATCGAACAAACTTGTTCATGATAATGCGGTAATCATTCACCTGATACGTTGTGGCCCAGTGAGCAGAGCATTAGACTATAGTGCGAGGATAAAGAGAACTTGTGGAGAAGATTGATGGTTCGAATCTCATGCAGTAATTTCTGACAGATTATGATGTCTGTCAATGTTTTTTTTCTGATTTGAGGAAATTTTATTCTCTATTTTATCTTTAACATTGTTTATATAATTTTATTATTTTATCTTGTATGTGTCTTTTTTCATGCTTTGTTTTTATCGTTCATTTTAATCAAATGTTGTAATGAACCTATTTGATTGTATAAGCATTTGTTATGTGTGTGAGACGAACTGTCGTGTGCGACAAGTCTTTCAATTCGTGCGAGTGTCCTTGCCTGCATCAGTGGTCATAAGAGGTATATCATTTTATTCGAAGGGGGGGGGGGTCCCAAATATACGGGGGTCATAAAGTCTTGGAAAGAATAATAGGAGGGGGGTCATAAAATGTTTTATGACCAAAATGTAGGGAGTCACACGATGACCACAGAAAGTGTGTTATTTTATTCAAAAGACTGATTTCAATACAATTTTGGGGTTTGGGATCATAAAATTTTTGTTGCCGAAATAGGGGTGCGCAATTTTATTGACGCAGACTTTTTGTAAATTTGGGACCCACAAACAAAAAAAAATGATAGCCCTCTAAGAGGATTCAAAAGATAACCTCTGCCCCAATAATCCCTAGCTATATTTGTTTGAAACTGTTCCACGGAGGATGTATCATAATAGGCTCAGTCTTCAAATGATATAAATAAAATTTGAATGAGTGAACGAACAAAATCATACAACGACCAACTGAATAGAGGCTGTGCATATGACGTATCATCCCGTAAATATGGCGGACTACTCAAATGCATTCAACAAAAGCATGATTGCATCTACCGCGACAGTTTGTCTCACACACATAACAAAATGCACTACGATCAAATAGGTTGATGACAACATTTGATTGAATGGACTGCACTGCGCCATAATTACGGGGAAGAAACCGGTTCAAATCCTTTGTTTGGAGCCAATCGATAAACGCAAGGCCTCTATAGCTATCATTGAATACTGGCTAGGATTCCACAACACAATGAGAACATGTTATAAGGCGCTTTGGAAGGCACACAATACCCCAATGGCTTTCCATATTATGTGCACTCAACAACTATTCAGTATCGAAGCCCGGTATCGAAGTTACGTAATGTTACTATGTCAACGGGATCAAGCGCTTAAGTAATGAACCACGATCGAAACAATCAGTACAGAAAAAAGGCATACCAAAATAGCGTGATCGTAATGATCGCCATACAGTGCCCTCTTTTAAATACCTTGGCTTACATTTTGATCAAACCCTATCCTGGAATGTTCATGTTGATAATGTTATTAAATCTGTGGTGAAATATATTGGGTTGTTCTACAGAATAAGAAAGTATCTGTCTCAGGAAAGTCTTACCATTTTACACAATTCCCTTTTATTGCCAAGAATTGATTACTGTGATATTGTATGGGGCAACTGCAGCAAGTATTTATGTGACAGAATAGAGCGCCTCCAAACAAGATCAGCCAGGGCTATTCTAAGGAAACCAATTCGCACAAGTAATGAGTATCTTCGTAAAAAGATGGGTGGGAAACTTTGGAAAAGCGCAGAAATTACCATCTCAATCTTGCTGTTTTAAATGTCTTTCTGGGCTGGTCCCAAATGCTTTGTGCAATCATTTTTCACTTGTAGGGAATTCACACACTCTCAATACTCGCTCGAGTGCTCACGGGAAAATTAGACCCATTAGGCCTTTTCTTGAATATGGCAGGCGCTCATTTCAATATAGGGGGCTCTTGCTTGGAATCAACTCCACAATTCAATCATTTCTCCGTTACCAACCAGTACTGGTGTTTTTAAATCAAGATTCTATCCAAAATAGTAGGTCTATAAATTTCTCTTGCCACCAAACATTGGTTTAAAATTTAGGCTCTTTTGTTGAGTATTTTTAAATATTAGGCATTGCAATGATTGTTACAGGATCAACTTTTGCCAAATTTCTTTTGTTTAAATTTTTTGCTGTTTGATTATTGTGTTCTATCCTACATTTTGTAGCCACTAAGTTTTTATCCATTTCCTTTGATTATTTGAATGTAGTTTGTTGTATTTTGAAATCCTGATTTAAATTATTATGCTGGCATAATGTTTTATCATTTTAAAATTTAAATTCTCATAGTGCAATAAGAAATAATAATAATATTAATTTTGTCAATGTATTTGAAAATGTAGTCTAATTAATGCAATATAGTGTGTGCTATGTATTATTTTTTACCTATCTCTTAATATTATTGTTGTACTCAATTAATTTTGGTAATTAATGTAATTTAAGTTAATATAGTAAATTATTCTAAGTGTTTTGTAATTATTTATTTGTATTTTAGTATGTAATAACTGGGCCATATGGAAGAACAGGGGAATACTTAAATTTTCCCCTGAATATGGACCCAGTATAAAGAAGAAATAAACAAACAAACAAACAAACAAACAGTGCTTGGTTCCGATACCATCACGGAGTTACGTAACTACTTCGTGGTCTGATAGTTATATGATCAATGGTCTGATCTACTTGGGTTCGATCCTTTTAATAAAAGAAAAAATAGCTGATCATTTATAATGCGTAAATGAATAAAGTAATGTAGTTACACAATTTGAAACAGTCCCTCATTTCAAATATTTAGTTTTGGTTTCTCTTTGTTCAGAAACCAAAAATCAAGGGATTAAAAAGTAGAGCTGATCTGGAGTGCAATCATAACACTATTATACTGGGAGGACACAGTATAGGGTATATAACCAGAAGTATACAATAGCCTATTGTGCTAACATAATTATTATCATGATTGATATCGGAAATCTATCTATTCGGACGACAGTTGATGCTCTCTGTCGAAGGTAGGTGGCATATTACACTCACGAGTTCTAGGCCTAGAAATCATATACAAGCGCGTATATTGAAGGATGGGGCGGGTGGGGGATTTGTTTGTTTGTATGAAACATAAACGATGCATGGAGATGATTTGATTATGAATTAGTTTATTATCCCCGGGAAGCACAACCCATACTTCTTTAAGAGGGGGCTCCCCTCCCTATATAACCACCTATTCCCTAAATTACCCCTTTCCCCTCCTCCTCCCCTACATTCGATATCTTCATCTCGAGCTCTCCTCCCTTCTGTTTCACTTCCAATGCTATCTCTCATCTGTTTCTCTCTCTCTCCCGGCCCATATTCCCCTTGCCTTCCAACCCCCCCACACACACACCACACAATCTCTTTCCCCCTCTATCTTCTACTTTTTGCAGTAAAAATTGCTTCAGTAAAAGTCATTAGGTTATTAGAGGTCATATAATGGCCTTCCATCGATTCTGGTACATGGGATTAAGGACATGAATCGATTTTGTTTATAGCATCTATACAATTACAATAGTGGCCCCTTTTGTAATGTCGAATGCAAATATTTCGATGGTCTATATTTTTTCACAGGTAAATTAGTCTAGGCTTATTCGGTTTTGTAAACCACGTCTTTCAATGTAGATTACCATGCTCGATTTCTCTCCCCGTGAATATTGCACTGCGAAATTTAAACATTTCTTTTGTATACTTAGAGTAGGTAACTTCAAATCAAATAATTTTACGATTCACACCACTTATAAGAAACTGAAACCAAAACCGAAACTGACTGACACAAATGTTCGGTTTTAAACAATAGGTGGAAACAATGAGTTCGATATCTTATGAGGCCGTTCTATTTTTCAAAGGTCATTTAACTGTTAAATGTAGTGGAATATATCACGCATTGATAGGTAGCAGGTGGAGCAAATTTTGTCAGCGGTTTTTGTTGCCGTTTGTTCGCAGTGCCTATTTATCTAAAACAAATTAAGAAAATTAAAATTAATTAAAAAAAATCACAATATTCATTCGTAAAATGGGGACAAAATCCAAAAACATTTCTTGACCTTTCTTCACATAAAAGTGGGAGCAGAAATCAAGATTCGAACAAGTACCATTCACCATTCAAGGCGCACCCTCTACCGACTGAGCTAACGGGTCAGACAATAGCAGGGTGTAATTTTCAACTGAAGAATATTAAAAAAATATGAAGAAATTACAATGTTATAAAAAGATTTACCAAAATGAGTTAGGTATAACGTATGAATCGATTTACAAATTAAGTCAAATGGCACTTTGAGAAAGAATACCTGAAGAATCCCCAAAACATCTGCCGCTCTAGCAACTAACCTAGTGACCTAAAGTATTGGGTCATGTCACGATATTTTTTTCTGAGGCATTATATCCAGGTTGCTCAATTTAACATACACGTATCCTTAATGCTGTTGAGATTTTACAAGGATGGCGCTCTCACATTCCTAAGAATCCAAAAGCGCCATTAGGCGAACGTTTACGGTATGTGTTTGACAATTTTTTCCCTTTATGTGAGTAATTTAATCAAAAAGAAGCATCTATAACTTAATTAAATTTAAGCTTTTCTGATTTAGGAGTCACAGATTCAAAACAGTTTTTATGTTTCAGTGAATAAATTAAAATGAATGCTGCAACTTATTAATGTCTTTCAATAATGTATAGGCCTTCCTTCATTCGAGATGGCTTCCAAGCACCGTTCTTCTCTGCTGTTGGTCAAGCTGTTTACCCCCATGCTGAAGGATTTGTTGCAAAGTCCCTTAAGGTGGTGTTGTTCCTCACTTGTCCGCTTGTATCAAGTTGAGTCTTGATAAACGGCCACCCATATAAATGATTTTGAACCATTCATGAAATGACCAATGGAATAAGTCTATTGGGATCCAGTATAAAAGATTTAACCAACAAATCTGTTGGTCCGGTCCATTGGTTAAATTAATCAATGAACACAAGATGTATCATTATCATTGAAGTTATAGTTGTTCCTTCCTAACAAATTTAATTAGAATGAAAAACTTGTTACATTTACACTTGTTAATGCATACAAGAAGTGCATTTTTTGTTTATAAATTTGTGAATATTCTCAGTCATCCAGGTAGATAAACATAATAAAATGAATATTAAATCTGTTCATTTGGACTTACTATTTTGATATTTCAATAATTGGGTTTTTTTGGAGAAAAGTTATAGAGGCGATAATAGAACTCGGTGTTTTTTTTGTCTGCGGATACCTTGTTTGAGGTTGCTTAAACTCTCGATATCTTGACTCACGTCTAGCTCTCAAACCAACGGAATTTGTCATGGATTATCTTTGCTAGTCCTGTGGAATAAATTCACCATTTTGTGCACTCAAAAGACAATCAAATGCCAGTATGCACCTGAAAATAAATTATGCATTTAATCCCCGAAGTTATCAGAATATACCGCAAGACTACGTGAAAAGTTTGAGTAGGGTAAAATGTTCTTCTTATAAAAAACGGCCAAAACGTTACCTAAATTTCAACGTCTTATAACAACGTAATATTCTGCAATAGCCATAATTTAGAAGGCCGGTGTATACTTTTTTTGGTGTAGCTGCTTTTAAGCACTTGTAAATAAACCGGGCGCTTAAGGGAGGTGTAATGAGCGAACCGTGGTTTGGATTCCAGAGGGAGGGTGTCTGTAAGAGGCACAGCCATCAGAAAATGAATAACTGAGATCGCGCGCCAAATAAACCTACTGCAGAAATGTTCCAAGTCTTCAAAAAAATAGGCATAGGTGGGAATCGAACCCGGCACCTTCCGGTTCTGAATCAACGGATAGTATCACTAAGCCAACTTTCTATCTGCACTAAAATATTAATTCTTGATAATGCTTAACGGAAAAAATCAATACTAATGTACGATGTCATTCAAAATCAAATAGAAATCCTACAACTAAAGTAGCAATCGATAAATCTGCTCACTCAAATAATCAATCGAAAAATAAATAAATAAATAAATAAATGTGTCCGTTCTCTCGAGCCCCAAAACGTCATTAAATAAATAAAATAAATAAATAAATAAATAAATAAATAAATAAATAAATAAATAAATAAATAAATAAATAAATAAATAAATAAATAAATAATACAAAAAGAAATTATAAATTAGTTTTTCTAGGCCCTAACGTTGGAAAAATAAAGCAGCATAAGAAAAGTGACAGACGCACGGTTTCGAACAAGCGACGCCCAGAACAGCAACTTAGAAAACACCTGTCTCAGGAAACCACAACGCCTTAGACCGCTAGCCCATAGAATCACACAGTTTCTTCGAAGTCAAAGAAATGTATTAACCTTTAACATTACGCAATATTGGCACATGACACGGGCACATGTCTGCGGGTAAAGATACTGCATGATAGAAAGGCGCATAAATAATCTAAGGGTCTATCCCTGAAGTTAATGGTCATTGGCATGTAACCAATTCTTTGTATACCAGTGTATATACCAGCTACAGTCAACATATAAAAAGAAGTATATTGTTAGGCGTAGATGCGGGAAGTATAAAACCATAGTCGCCACTCGTGCACTTGTTTGAGTCCACGGACATTCCGAAAACAGCTTTCAACCCTGAAATCAGAGGGGTTTTGGGTTGTTACATGCATCTATATCATGAAACAACCCACCAAGAGGACTACGAGACTTATTCAGAGCCAATCTCCATGTTATTTACAAAAGCCGACGATCAAAGGGAAATTATAAAAGGAGCAAGACCAGATATCAACGTTAAATCACGGTAAGCCTAAAATCGCATCGAAAACGCCAACATGCAGTCACAAAATTTATAATATTACTAAATCACCAAAACGAATTGTAACGTAGGTATGCAGAAAAGAGTTGTATTAGCAATAACAAAGTATGTGCAAAAAGATTTGACTTTGGCATGTCGCTTTTTTGAAATATCACCAAAAATATCAAATTTTGGAAAAACGCCCCAAAATTTAAAACAAACACGAACCTTCCAAAATAAATATATATTAACACTCGGCGGCCAAGTCACTACCTGTCGCTGTGATTTGGGGTAACTCGTTACTTCCCTTCTCCAGATACCTGTACTTCAAGGTCGCTCATACCCCACGCCTTAAAATGCTATGTTTGCTAATTTAATAAATTCTAGGGAACTGCAGAAGCTTGTTTTTTTTTAATTATTATTTGTTTTGGTTTGTAATTTTTTGTTTTGGTTAAAAAACCGATACTGTTATAAATATTTGAATTTACGCAAATGACCTTTATAGTGTGAAAAAGGCATTGAAAACTGGGAACGCTATTCAAAAACATTTTACCTTTCCACAGCAATCTCACAAAAATGGGTATTAATCTGGAACCTCTCATGTTGCATTTATTTCAGACCTGTTATAATGATACAGTAATGATCCCCCGAATTGCCTTCATTTTAACCCTTATTTTGTTAAACTGCGATTTTTACTTTCTAAGAATTAAATTACTTCTATTCTAATATGCAAGTACCAATGAAGACCTGAGCGCAAGAAGACCGTAAGTCCACTTAGCCCCTCAACATGTAAACTGCGTATAGTTTGATATTAAATGTTTAATACATATTCAGGGGTCAAAACAGATCTTTCACATCCTTTCATGAGGTTTTGACCCGGGAACATGTATTACACATTATCAAAACCTTACGAAATTATACATAACTTTAGTGATACATGTTGAGGGGCAAGGTGGACTTACGGTCTTCTTGCGCTCAGGTTTTCAAATAAGTACCGAATTTAGGATGGGTTACCATGTGCATGTCCATGCAAGTTGACACTTATTATAAAGTATCACAAGAAGATCAATATATGTGACGCGATCACGACCATTTGTGATGCGATCAAGCAAAATCAGTCGGAACTCGGAAATATTGATTTAGAGATATAGCCAAACAAAGAAAACATTTCCTTTTGTTTCCTATTGTTTTGGAAACTCTTCAATTGCTCATATCTTTGGAACGGGTCGTTCAATTTCAATAGGGTTTTCTGCAAAATCCAGCTTTGTAAATGCTTTTTACTATCCTATAAGAAACTGAAAATTTAATATTTCCGAGTTCCGACTGATTGATCGCGTCACATATGCCAATTATATTTTGCCATGGTGGTGTGGCAGTATTGACAGCCCATTACGCCAATGGCGTGGAATCAAATGTAAATATCCCTAATCTGAGAGATACGGAAAAAGCAGATCTAGTTTGTATATTTTATTTATATGTTGTGTGATCAGATTAACATGAAACACGTTTAAGCACAAAGTCGATTTAGTTGTTCTATATTTAGCCAAACATAAACAACAAGTACAAATGTAGGTTAAATACGACTTTAAAAAATCAAAAGGTCACATGACAAATTACGCGCGAAACATGTATTAATTTACACCAGTAATAAGGTTTTTTAGGAATCATCGTTAGAAAGGTTTTGAGATTATTACATTAAAGTATGTTGTCATTCTTTTAAGTTATTACGGATGGATACGTATGGTCACGTATTGTCCTAGATATAAAGATTAATTAATTCTGTAATCTGCATTTCTAATTTAGTATTCTTGCTAAGTACATCCTTCAGAAGAAGAAAATATTTTATCTTATACGCAGAAACACTCAAGCTATGGCAATTAATTCATTCTTTTAAATATGTTTACCTTATTACCAAGAGCTAAACTCGGTCAAAGTACCTTATACACAAAGTAGATTATTAATAACTTACAGTGGTATATCATAATAAACTTATTGTGTATAATTAGCATCAAGAACTTGGAGGAGGTCAAACAAATTGAAAAGAAAGAACAAGCATTGGAGGGGAGCATGTAAAGCACAGACAGTATGCAGGGGGTGACATGTAGTACATCATGCACTCCAATTAGTGGGCAAGGGAGTAGCATTGGACCCAACAGCAACACCATGTGCCTTAATCGACAAGATTTTGAAATTAACTTGATATAATACCCGTCAGATCAGCCCAGTATTAGTTAGTTGTAGCTGCCATTTTGGGGGAAATTGTGTTATTGGAGGATTGTGCAAATATTATATATTGATAATGCATAAACGAAGATATGGAACAATACCGCAGCCTCATAAAAACGTGAGTTTGGCGGATTAGTATTATGGTTCCAATTTGATATAGATGATTTAATAATTATTTGTGGGTGCAAGATGGGCGTATGTCCAAAATTATACAAACTTTTTTATCCGTCAAAGAAACGCACACGGTAAGAGGATCCATCATTTGCGCTCATTTTAGTGATACATTTTTACCCCAGCACCTTACCCGGGGGTAGGACCGGCCATCAAAGATTGGTGATGCCCCAATGGTTTTCATTTCACTCTTGTGAAATTATTTCAAGAACTACTGACTCTTTACTTGTTATTTAGGTGAAAGTCGCATTTTTGTAGATAACCAGAGTTTACACGTGCGCCCTCACATTATGACGTCATAGTGTTTTTACTTATTTTGAAATCACTGGAGAGAGGATACCCTTATATATACATTGGTACCAAATATAACGGTAAATTGAAAATTAGAGGGGGTTGAAAGGAGAAAATTGGGTGAAAATCGCATTTTTGCATAATTTTTAGCCGACAAATCAATTTTGCCTCACAATTTGACGTTATAGCGATATTATATATGGGGAATCTTTTTACTTAATTTGGTATCACTCAGAGAAAGTTACTCACCAGGGGAAAAAGTTATCGTATCGTCACAAAATGAGGTGTCATTATTGACAGGAAGCAACAATGTTTTCACTGATATGAAACAATACGGAGATAAAACTCAAAACTTTTTGATAATACAGCCATTTTTGAAAGTTTCCAAACATTCTTGAGGAGTTTATATCATAAAAACAAGAGAGGCGTTATACACTGGAACATAGAACGTTAAAACATTAAAAACTAGTGGACGGGTGCAAATTAATGATGCTTAATCGTAATACTTAATGTATCAATATACAGGTGAAAGAAGAACCACGTATCGCTCACTAACACAATTTAAAAAACATGAAATGCACAGGCAGATAAGCCAGGGTCAGCACCCGGGGTTGAGAATTAAATAAGTGTCAGAGAAAAATCAATATGCCAGTTATGCTCATATTTTGCCATGGTGTGACAGTAATCACAGCCCATTGCATCAATTTGATAGCGTGTAATGAAATGTAAATAATCTAATCTGAAAGATACGGAGAAAAACAGATCTAGTATGTATATTTTATTTATACGACGTGTGATTAGATTTACGTGAAAGACGTTTTAGCACGAAGCCGATTTAGTTTTTCCTGTAGCCAAACATGAACAACAAGTAGAAATGCAGGTTAAAACGATTTAAATAATCAAAAGGTCACGCTATAATATTAACCGCGCATCTTATCACTTTATATCAGTGATATTCTTTTGCTTTCTTACAGTAAAGACATAACTTATAGTTGCTCTGGGCTTGTCTTGTTTGCTACCTTTTAACTTGTCTTCAGTTTTTGTCTTGTATTTGGTTTAAAACTACAGCATGTAGTTTTCGTTGTTTAGTTTAATATTTTGTCGTCTGTCCCTGAAGAAGAGCAGTTTATCTGCTCGAAACGTCGGTTGATTTTTTGTCTGTTAGGTTTTGTTTGTCTACTATGTACACAGTGATTTTCATCACTTCAATGTACTTTTGTACTGTTTTCCTGACACCTTCAGGGGTTCTGGATTTGGCAATGTTTGGCCATTTAACTTTGTCGTCTCAGCACCGAACTTTGCCTGTTTTTAAGACTACATTGGTTGTTTGGTGTTTGTCTACTTTTGAAAAAATCATTAAAAAGCCCGATTTTCGCCCAAATTTCAAATATTTCTGTTTTTTTGACCTCACAATTTTAAACTATTTTAAAATGTTGGGATTTGGTAGTTCACAGCATCTTGAGAATGGTAGTGAACTTTGACAATATTTGCATTGATAATTTCATAGCGAGTGTGTAGAAGAATTCAAATATCACATTCTTTTGTGGTCCCGTGGTTCTTTGTGTGTGAATTTTACATCCGAACTAAGTGCTATTCTTTTTTATGGGCATTTTAGTGTCTAAAATGGCCCAAAATGAGGTGTTTTCAATATTGCCGTCCATTTCTAATCGTCACCCCCATAGACTTTACATGTAAAATAAAAAGGCTCATAAAAATTGAATAGCACTTAGTTCGGATGTAAAATTCACACAAAATGCTTTTTGACTGATTGCAAAGATAATTAAACATTTTTCATTCGGGGGCTATGTGGAATTTTTTTAATGTATTCCTTGTACAATGACATTTCACAATAAAATGTCCATTGGAAACAAAGGTGAATAGTTAAGAATAAAATATTTGCGAAACTGTCAATTATTTGTATTAATTACTACTAAGATTACACCTGCACCTGTCATGTTGTCTAATCAACAATATATCAACGATATATATATATATATATATATTAGGGTGGGCCAAAAAACACCTTTTTTCTCGGATCGACTTGGAATTTTACTAGGGTACATACTACTATTGTGCTAAAATATCAGTAAGATCGGAGCATGTTTCGCCCAGGCAGTAGATTTTCACAAAATCCCTACTTATTTGCCATTTCTTACTGTATAACTCTATATAGAAAAATCAGTAGAAACAACCTGGGAAAAGTAGACATTGAGATGACATCATAGCCAATATTAAACAATTTGGGTAGTTTGTTTAGACCCTCCAGAACATCACCAAATAGCAAGCAGTCTCCAATTTGTTACCCTCATTTTTTGCTATAGACCTGTATTTAGTTAAATATTGATGATATTTGAGTTGCTAAATTAAGGGGTAGGGGTAGCATTATGGAGCATTTCCCCAGTTCTACTGAGTCAAATTTCACAATTTTGGTCTTGTTGGGTAGATATGAACTGCAAAAGTACAAACAATACATGAGATATGAATTTAGAGCAGCTCTGACATGACCAGGGGTTAAAGGGTCATATGACGCCTGATTTGTAGTAATTTTCAAGGCTGTGTGACCTTTTGACCTCTGGTCAAAACATGGATAACCGAAAATCATATAGCATTTATTTTTGACAATGCTGCAGTTCAATACCGCATTTGGGAAATTTGACTGAGTAGAACTGGTGAAATTCTCCATAATGCTACCCCTACCCCTTAATATAGCAACTCAAATATCATTCATATTTGACTTACATGCGTGTCTTTAGCAAAAATAATGGTAACCAATTGGAGATGGCTTGCTATTTGGTGATGTTCTAGAGGGTCTAAACAAACTACCCAAAGTGTTTAATATTGGTTAGGATGGCATCTGAATGATTGTTCTACTGATTGTTTCCCAGATTGTTTCTACTGATTTCTCTATATAGAGTTATACAGTAAGAAATAGCAAAAAAGTAGGGATTTTGTGAAAATATACTGCCTGGGCGAAATATGCTCTGATATTACTGATATTTCAGCACAATACTACTATGTACCCCAGTAAAATTCTCCTGGAGTTCCAAGTCGATCCGAGAAAAAAGGTGTTTTTTGGCCCACCCTAATATATATATACATATATTGGTAAATATAATGGCAGATAATTGATGCGACTTTAAATTACGAGTGTACAGTAATTGATTCAATTTGTTTACATTTTAAACTTGACGTTGTCGTGAAATTGTAATTGATTTCAGATCAAGTTATTTTGAAATGTGCATGTTCAAAATGCAAATTGCATATCAAACGGTGTCTCATAAGATATTCCGCGATCAATGCCATTACAACTTTGAGCATGTATTCAGTGTTGGCATTTTTTTTTGTTTTCCACCTTTTTTATAATTCACACAAGAAAAAAATGTGAGAGTTTATTGATATCACAGATTCAGGAAGAAGAACAGCATACTCGCACGAGTTTCAGACGGAAGTAAATAAAGGCTTTCCTTGGTGAGCATGACTTGATTTGTCTGCGATGCGCAAATGTTTTTTTTGGTGGGGTGCTTTTTTCCTTTCCTTTCATAAATGCATAGATATAAATTTAATAACGATACAAATGCTAACTATACTATGATCAGCACTAAATAGGCGATACTTATTCGGTTTTTGTTACTGCGCGAGTCAATAAATGTCCAACTTACGGACGCGTAAATTCACAAAAGCGCGCGTCATTTACGCATTACACCCAGCTGTGTGTACGCCATTCTATA
Source organism: Amphiura filiformis (assembly GCF_039555335.1). Lineage (NCBI taxonomy): Eukaryota > Metazoa > Echinodermata > Ophiuroidea > Amphilepidida > Amphiuridae > Amphiura > Amphiura filiformis. The sequence goes on from NC_092645.1 coordinate 18,049,222, forward strand.
TCAATCCACGGTGTTATGAGTCCCGCCTATTACGAGCTGATCAGAGTATAATCCAGTTATCCCACTGTTTTCAATGTTGGCATGTACATGCACGATCACTTTTAACCCTATTGAAGAGAGAATTTCCTGTCACTAGACTCTACGGCTATGCTTTGCCAATTTTGGTCAGTAAAAAGTAAGTAGAACATGATAAAAAGGCAGGGCAGGTTGGAATTAGTACATGCAAACAATATTTATATCTTCTTAAGCCAAATTTAAAAGTACAAATTCGTTCAATATAATATGCTCACTTTGTACGTTTTTCAAATAGTTATAAGCCTATTTTAGATATGTGTTTCTCACTCACTTGAATAAAGTTTTGGATGTTTTCCAAAATAACCCATCTGTTGAGAAAAGTAAAAGTACACCTGTTTTTATATTGTATAACTAACTAGATATGTCCCAGATTTTGTGTTTGTATTAAAACACTATCGGCTCAGAGCTTCAAACTTAAACATAATTGGGCAATCTTAGCCATTCGGTATCAACCAGTAATTGCAATATAAACAAGTCAAACATGCGCGCGCAATCAAACTTCCTCTCCATCACTCCATTGTATTTGCCAAACACTCTGTTCGATACAGCCACCACTTATAACCGTTGCACTATTCTAGACGTTTCAACGTGGTCTCTATAACACGCTTGGATTGCACAAGTGATATATTGCATGGGGCTTGAAACAGTACATAATGAAGATTTACATACGTGGATGTACGTTATATTAATATAGATTTTATGCTGCCATTGAAACTTTAGAGGTGATTTGCTGTTCTACCAATTACAAGACTATTTCAACACCACAAGATCGACTTATATGGAAGTTGTAATTGGCAGACCTGACTATTAAGTATATGACAATTGAACATAATAACTTCTTCGAGATTTGTTTTCAGCACTAAACCAGACCGTCACTTCAGTGAGTTTCGTTGTTGCTGTAACTCTTAAGCGGGACCTGCGGGACCTATCAAAAGAAACTTACCTTCTGTTTAACATCAAGGTACATTTGTTATTTTAGTGCATTGATATGCATATTTAACTTATCTTTGCTTGGAAACAAAGCTCAATTTATCTAGATATTTCCTCGATGTTGCGATAATTCTTATCTACTAGATGATATACGTGAATTGGCGCAATTGGTAAGTCTCTAATTGATTTCAAACCCCTATTACTTATACGGTGACCATGAATAATTATGTAAAAGTATTCTTACCAACAAAACGATCGAATTTAATTTGCCTGATATTAGCTGAAATGAGAAACAACTGTTGCCATACTCACACCAACAGCTGTAAGGGTTATTGTCATTGTTAAGTCTAGCTCATGGTCGGCTTTTTAACGTTATGATTTTTTATTTATACAACTAAACGATTACAAATGCATAAATGCTTTAAATGTGGGTAATGCGATTGGGCATGTGATAAATGTTGTAAGGGGCTGTTTCAGGAGGGGCAAGCAATTTTTTGAAAGATTGGGGAAGCAATTTTTGGCACATATTCCTGGGCGCCTTTTAAATAAAATGCTCTAAAAAGGCACAAGGAAACAGTACGAAAACGCTCAAATGTGCAAAAAGGGAGTGGGGTGGGGGTGGGATTAAAGATTTTTGGCAGGGTGAGAGGGAGGGCAAGTGAGTTATGGAAGGCCGAGAGGTGGGGGAAGCGATTTTTCGACAGCCCGTTTGAAAATGTTACCCCTCCCGAGGATATCATTATTGCACAGCCCCTAACTTTCCTTTAGTACCAGCGAAATGTTGCTGTTGGGATACACACGTATGGGTTACTGATTCGTGATACGTGTTTGCTTCTCCAGGGTCTAACGATTTTCGCGGGCGAAAACATGCGACGAATTAACAACTTTTTCTTTGCTTTTTCGCGCGCAGAATCTGTTATTTTTCACCCAATTAACTTTTTATTTATGTTGCAATGTGGATATAAATAGTTTTTAACAATGCATAATAAATCACACACCCTGCAATAAACCATCACAGCCAGGATCAGCTCCACCAGCAATTTGACCACGCGCAGCGTCATCATCCCTATGTCTTCGTGTCAAAAATTGCCCTGATAGTAGTGCGAATCCTCGAGTTCTTCAACGGCCACGCATGGGGAGTCTTTTCGAGATAGGCCAATCGACTCAGGCTAAGCACATCACCTGGATGATATGAGATACCACAGCGTTTCCATTCATTAGCTAAAGTTACACGTTTTTACGATCTGCGCATGCTCATTATTGTCTTTGACGTTTCTAACCAAAGAAAATTAGATTTTTCGCCAGTTTTTGTTTTCACGACGCAGAGTAGGTTTTCAATACGCACAGTAACGCTTACCGTATTCTTATAACACATAAATATATTAAACTGCAAATGTTGGTTCAAAAAGCAAAAATAATGGTATATGTTACAGGGTTTGAGATTATAATCACATCAAAAGAATTATACACCATATGCACCATCATATCACAACATGTAGTATACTTTCGTTATAGGAATAAAATCAATTCATCTAATAATATGCAACGAAAGAGCGTGATCTCTTTGTCCCTGTGTTTACTCTTCTATACTCGACCTTCAGCAGTACATTTGAATAGATTTAGGTTGTTTCTTTGAAAGAAAACCCATAGCTGAATTGCTGAGCTATTAGCGATTTACATGATTGATTTTTAGCCAATTGGTTTTAAACCAATCGCGCACCGAGTGTGGAGTGCAAGTATAAGCAAACTTTGTAATATACGTTAATCTTGGCAGCCGGTGGGGAGTTTATAAAGACACGTGCTTTGATGCCTATAGAAAATAATTCTTTCTCAGGCGTGGACGATGTGCCACGGGAATTTCAAGTTACCCCAATTATTTACGATAATAAATAATTTACGGAGATCGAACTCATATTGTCAAACACCAATGAACCCGAGTCTAATGTTTTCCGATTGGTGTTTATTGTTCGATAACTTAAAGCACTCAAGTAGTCTTTATGGGACATGAAACAAATACTGCACTAACTTACTATGATGTAGATACCTACTTCTGCAGTCGATTTCCATAGCTCTCGTATATGTATCAGTATCATCACGAGGCACTTAAAGAAACTTATTCCGAAACAACTTTAGTGATAACTTTATTGATGTTGCTGTAAATCTGGAGCACCGAAGTATTACATCCTCGTCTATGAATACATTAGTAGACTTATCTGCGAATGTTGATACAAAGTGTACGTATGGTCACGTATTGTCCTAGATACACATATATAATTGGATGTCAGTTCAGTAAATGATCAAACGCAAAGTTGGTTTACTCATTGGTATATAAAGTATTTCATAACTTTAGACCTAAATATTTGATGAAATATATGATCCAGGACACAGCGGCCTATATATATTATGGTTTTCATTTGATATTTACTGAAAAAATATGGAGAAAAATTATTTTAACGTGAAACGGTGTAGCTAAATATTTAGCTCATTTCAACACCAAATTGGTTCCAGTGCATAATAAAATGATTCTTTGGGGCTTATATAACAATAGCTATCGACTAACTAGCGTTCTGAGTGAATATAACGGGGAGTGTATTTTAACTATCAAACACTTTAAACAGTAACTATATAATAATTATTACCATTATTGGGTCATTCTTCGGTAAGGTGCATATTTGAAGGTTTGGAAAATAGACATTTCAAAATGATTTTTTTGTCACCTTGTATAAGCAATTTTTACGAAAATAAGAACTTCTTTTAATATTTTGATGTTTTAAGATATAAAAGGAACGTCAATACTAAACAACTGCAAAAAATAAAATTCGAAATCATGTTTCGTATTTTAGTTATGACTCCTGAAAGTAGCGGGACTGCAATTAGGCACCTTACCGAAGAATGACCCTATTACAGCTGCACCTGTCGGGTCCTCTGACATATAAAGTCATCTTTCTCTTGTAATGGAATATTTAATGCGACATTGAATAATTACAAGTGTATTGTGATGTACCAATATTTTGTTACTATTTTTAAACCTGTGATAGAATGCTGTTTTTAAATCGTTATTGATTTCAGATCGAATTATTTTGAAATGTGACGTGTACGTTTATAATGTTAATTGCAGAAAATTCTGATATCACGTGGCGTCTCATAAATACAATAAGGACCTTTTGTTGGTTAGAACCAAATACAGATCCAAATTCGACATTAAACCGTAAATTATCAAAATTTTCCTTGAGCAGATTATTAACATGATTAAGAGGAAACAGTTAAAACAACAAAAAATATAAATAAATAAGTTTAGATCACGAAAGCAAAAACCTTGCCCAATATTCACATCTGGAAGAGAGGTTAGTGTAAACTTGAAACTCCCACCTCTTACCCGGGTTTTATTCCACGTAATAAGTGAGCACGGTTGCCGATCTATGACCATGACTCTCCCACGGTACTCCACTTTTCCCCAAGCATTATAAAATCGAGCATCTGTTCATATCCATCTACGGTTCACATTATTGCCTTATGTTATCCCTTGCATAAAATCCATCTCGTTAGAAAGAAAATAATTGTGTGTTTGTTTCGTTATACTGTCCAATTTCATAGTTTTTGTAATATCAGTTTTAAATTGAGTCTTTTTGCATCAAACTATAAAACTAGAAACACGTTGTAATTATGTTGCCTTGCGATTCACTACCAACGACTCATTGCATAATTTATAGCCAAATGGAATATGCGCGCGCAACCAAACTTTCGCTGATTTTCTGCGCAACTCCATTGTATTTGCTAAGTACTCTTTCTGATATAACCATTACTTATAACTGTTTCAATTGTACCAGACGTTTCAACGTGGCCGCGTGGTTTCCACAGAGTCTATACAATACGCTTGGGTTTTACTAGTGATATATTGCATGGAACGGCACACAATGTAGACTTTGCTATAACTGGATGTACGTTGCATAAAATATTGTCCTTCTTGTGCATACTAAGTGAATAATTTGACATTTGTGCGAAATATCACACTGAAACATTAAATTGTGAATTGTTTTTCGCGAATTTCTTCGCCATCAAATCATAACAATCATATTGACACCTGACTTATTCATTACAACTTATGCGCTAAGTTTTAAGAAACATTGCTTTATAATAACAAGTGCACTTTTTGATTTAGCGACGACTCGTACACACTAAATGATCTAAGAAGATCAACGCAATTGGTAAGTCTTTAATTGATTTTTAAATCGAGACGCTTATACGGTGATCATCATATACATTGACATGGCATTACCTTACGTATAGCGCATTGACATGGCATTACGTTACGTATAGCGCTATATAATAGTCAGGAACAGCTGCTGCCTTACTGGAATTGACAGCTGCAAGGTTTATTCTGATTATTCTGGTTAAGCCCGATGTCTGTTTTTTAATATACCCTTAACATTAATTTGTACAAATAAATTGATAAAAAAATGCATGTTTGCTTCAAATGTTTAAAATGTGTGTGATCCGTTTGTGGTTGTGGCATCAGCAAAAAGAGTATATTAGACACGCTTTATGTTTTTAACCTGCCTTTGGACGGTGTGAGCAAAAATGGCTTGCCTCGTCGCCAACGATAGTATATCCCCCATAAGGCATACTATTATATGGGCCATTGTACTATATAAGTCACAACTTGTGATATATTTCTTAATTGATACACTTCCGAGAAAAATGTATGTGATAATCAGACCCTGATGATATATAATCTAATATCAATCTAAACGCCAGTTAAATATATAAAGCGCATTTTGTTGCGAGACAAACGATCTAATAATCAAATTTATTTTTAATGTATTAGGTATGGCGCTAAATCAAAATTTATGTCTATTTATATCCAATCATTTTAATTTAATGATCAGATATAGAAATGTTTTTGAAAACCAAAACCAAAAACATAATGCTGCAGTACAGTTGTTTTCGTTATGTCGTGTTTTTGTGCTTGTTTTATTTTTGATGTAAATGACTTTTTCATGACGTTTTTTTTATCCAAATTGAGCAATTTAGGAATTAAAGGTACTGAACATAAATGGTTCACAAATTACTTAACTTCCTGGTAACAGTCCGTTGTTATTAATAGTGTTTTATCTGATTCTTTGTATATTGATACCGGCGTGCCATAGGGCTCAATACTGGGGCCACTTTTATTCATTTTATATTTTAATGATATGACAAGTGTAATTGATGTTAATGAAAAGTAGTTTTATGCTCTAGACGGGGGAATATATGAAAATAAGACGGGTTACGTCAAAAAAATGCAACAAAAGGTTTTCCAACGGATTTTAGTCCTACTGCACTTCTTGAACAACAGAAAAAAAAGTTATAAAAAATCAGGCTCCCGGAAAGTGGTTTTCAAGATGGCGTCCAAAATGACCGCCAATGCCCTTTAAATTGCTACAGATCACTTTTTTCTTATTATAGAGCTATAATTTTGGTGTCTTTTCCTATGTTTGTGAGGTCAAAAAATCCAATGAGACCATTAAAACTTTCATCAAGTGATAGCATTCAACTTGAATAATCGAACTTAGTCGAATAATAACCAATGATTTGATTAAATATGGGTATTAGGCTGTTTGCAATGGAATGAAATGAAATACATGAATGCACAGTCTATGCTATTTCATATTTACCCCTTGCTTTCAATCATTCTTCGAGCACTGCACTTTTTACACGGCTAATTTATAGTTTAACCTCTTTTTTTCTAGCCTCAACCTCCTCCATATCCCGGGATGATTTGATTAAAATTTGTCTATATCCCTAGTACTATGAGGGGCGGTAGTGTGTGACCCCTCCCGTGTCTTCACCCGGCATAAAAAATGCCTGTGTTTACAGTTACGTACAAATGACTGAAACTAATCGTAAATCAATCATTTGCGCTCATTTTAGTGATTTTGTTTCACCATCTTACTCGGGGTAGGACTGACCATCCCCGATGACCATTTGCAGGGGATGATGCGTGAGGTTTTACATCAAAGTTTCATTTTTGTCTTGTGAAATTATTCCAAGAGAAACCGACTTTTAAATTGGTTAACATATTTTTATTCTTTCTAGGAGGAAACTTGGTGATAATCGCATGTTCGTAGAAAAAATGTCTATATGTTTGTACATAGCTCGCATTATTTTTCGAGGGTGCGCTCTCATTATAACTTCATATTGATATTACCTGGGGAACGTTTCTACTTATTTTGCTACAGAACATTAGCGGCTGGGGGAACGTTTCAGTGGTAAAGATAATGGAGAGGCTACGATTTCCATACGCCGTGATCGTACGCCCGACAAATTATTGAAAACTATTCTCCAGTGACGGAACGAGATGGCTTATTCAGCCTGTATTTTGCACATCCGTTAACACTTTTGCATTAGTACTAGTATAGAAAGAAAATATAATAATAAAGTGTTCAGTCTCACTGATCCCCATTACTGCTGTTACATTGGTTATATTTTGAAAATATGTGCGTATTACAACAAGTTCGGGTAAAAGCTAGAAACTTTATTATTTTGGTTAATTCGGTCGATATGCTGAATTCAAACATTTTGTCTGGCAAGCTGCATTTAAACCACGTGACCTTGAAAGGCCAAAAACCCTATATGATCATACAAGGGGCAAAAATTAAACATGCTCCAAATTCACTAAAAGCATGTCAAATTATTTGTAAATAAGACATACTTACCAAGTTCTGAGGCTCAACATGTCCAAGGTCAAGTTGCACGTTGAACAGGGGTGAAAAATTTAAGTTGCTCCGATTTTCGTAGAAATGGAGGTAAACTGTTCCTCAAGTTCAAGGGCTTCAGGAAAAAATGTTTTTATTATAATATGATGTGAAATTTACAAGATAGATGATAAATAAATATAAAAAAAGGATTGGATCCTATGGAATCATACATATCTTTCAACTCGTTGATGTATAACATGCTAACTAGACACCAAAGGTAGTGCAAACTATTCTTTTTTTCTGAAACCCTTAAGCTAGGCAACCAATATGTCTCAACTTTTGTGAAACTTGGAGCAGCTTGACCAATGCATAACAAACAAATGTGCCCAATAATTGCTTAGCTCCTGTTTTTGCAGTTGAGCACTTTCTGACTATCTCTGATAGACAGATTGACTCTGTGATAGACTTTGGCTGTGTTGACACCACGGAATATATATCCAATCACATTCTCAAGAGTTGGTAGTCCCTCCAACGCATTTCATCGTGTCGTCTGACAATTGTATTTTGGCACGAAACTCAGAGTAGCGACTAAGAATATATATCTTTTTGTCAATTTGACAATTGTGTTCAAATTGTGTGATATTTAGAAATGCTGAGTGAAAACTCTTGTGGTCATGGTCAAGTGCTTTGATCAAATTGTTAGTACAATTTTTTCAAGAGTCAGTTGCTAACCGTTAGTACCATGAGGAAACGTTGTCACTTTTGAGTCGTGGGTGTTAAAGATTGCGATAACAACTATTTTGTTGTTGTTGAAGGTCTATGTTTTAAGCACATCTGTTAAACAAATCTACTTTCTTTGAATATAAATTCAGGGTTTGGCTCTCTTGGGCATCCGCTGGGAAAAATACAGTATCTCTCTCCATCGCAGGTTTTCACAATATTAACATTAAGCTTGGGTCGCATTAGGTGGAGGCGCCGTATTTAGCGCTAGCTGTGGTTATTTACTTATTTTCTCTATTTTCTACCAGGCTTACCCGGGTGAAAAATCAATACAATAAATAAATGTCCAAAGCTAACGTTAAATACTGCTTCTTGGGCGAAATCGGTGTAAGCGCCTGGCACTACAGTCAGTCTGCTCTGAACATGCTGAAATACAAAGAACAGACGCAGAGGCACACATTGTGCCAACTTTGAAGTCACGCATACCTGCAGCAGAAACGCAGCACTACGTACTGTTAACGCGCTGTATACACGCGAGTTGTCACTTTGTACTTCAGAGTGGACATATTGTAGTAGCATTTTGAAAGAGAATTGGAAGAAAATAATCAGAAGAAGCAGACGAGCCAGAAGCAGCAAAAGTAGTCGACCCGTCCACAACATATTAGGTGGTTTGAATCACATAATAAAAATATTAACTGAACTTAAATGTTTGCACCATACAGAGAAATGGGTTTTTTTCATCGCTCATATGCACTGAGCTACTAGTGTTGAAAGTTTCAAGAGAAAACATCTTTTGAAATACTTTAGTCACGTGAGTGTGATACATTGGGACTGATTGCATAAGTGATAGGTTGGGGGAGGTAGGAACAAAGTGTCCGGCTATATTCAGCTCAACCTAGTAAACTTAAAAAACCACGCTGTTTATAAAGCCATATTATAAGCCGCCAATGTGCACTTTTTATCTGTTTCATTTTAAAGATGAAACATGGATGACCAGGCCAAATATGTAGCCAACATATGTTTTTGTGCAGTAACTTTTACCAGCAATTACAAAATGTTTATACTAGAATTTGGGCACGTGACATTGTTTTTACATATCACACTGACAATTTTCTTTTACATTGGTCTTTTGCATTGGCCAGTTGGACACTTTAATTTCCGGTGTATAATGTTTCGCCACTAAATGATGTGCTTGCATGATGGAATGATGTGCTTGTTGTAACACTTTATGAATAAATCCAAATGTAAAGACCTGTGCGCAAGAAGACCGTAAAGTCTATATTTGGCATTTTGAGATATGATCGTTTAAACTTTTTAAAATAAGATAATTTGGAAACCAAAAAAGCCATAATATTGATCATTCTCATTCATTCATTCATTCATTCACTTTATTTATACACGGTTACATGTTCAAAAATATTTGTTCTTCCACACGTCCGTGGTGTAAAATATTAAACATAAAAACAAGATTAAAAGATAGATATATAAAAGAACATTATTATATACAGGTTATTACAAAACATGATAAGAGATCGTTTTAAAACAATTATCTTACAGATGTAAAGAACTTTAAGAAAAAATACATAAATCTTTAAATAATTCAAAGTTAAATTTACAATTTTTCAAAATAATAACACCAAAAACAATTACACAAATAATATCTAGTTAAAACATAAAACATATTGAGATGGATTGCATTTAAAAAGTAACCTGTTTTGAAATTGCGAAATATTGCACGCTTGTTTAGTCAAATCAGGAAGAGCATTCCAGCATATTGCACCTTTATACGATAATGATCTTTTCTTGAACTCTGTTCTGGGTTTTGGGATGAGAACGTTTTTGTGGCCCCTTAGATTGTATCCAGAATCTCTTATAGAAAATCTATTTGTCAGATAGGAAGGCACATGGTTATTCATTATTTTATACATAGTACTTGCAAGGTGATTATCTTACCTTTTTCTTAAATTGTGCCACTTCATAGTGCTTAATGCTGCCGTCGCAGATTCATATCGACCAACACCAGTAGATATTCTAGCAGCTCTGTTTTGGAGTTTTTAGACCTTATGAAAAGAAGATGGGTTGCATGTACCCCATATAACATTACAGTAATCAAAGTGAGGTGCAACGATGGTCTTATATAACACATCGAGTGTCTTGGATGGAATAAGTGACCTTGCTTTATTAAGATAGTACAAGCCTGGTTTTACCTTCTTTTCAATATGATGCACATGGTCATTCCAAGACAGATTTTCGTCAATTATGAAACCAAGATGTTTACATTTTTTAACACGAGTGAGCTTGGTTCCATTAATATGAACATTTATGTTCTCATCGTTAAACCTACATAGTCTCTGCTTAGAACCCATTGCAAGAAGTTCTGTTTTGCGTACATTGAGACTCAGTTTGTTACGTATAAGCCAATTAGATACATTTTTCAAATCAGTGTTAAGTGTACAATTTAAGTCATTTACATCTTTACAGACAGTGTATAAGGCAGTGTCATCTGCATACATACTTACTTTAGTTCTAAAAGATACTACATTCGGGAGATCATTGATGTATATAATGAACAATAATGGTCCAAGAATTGACCCTTGCGGAATTCCACAGACACAGTCTGCTTGTTTTGATGAGATACCATTAATAGATACACTGTGTGACCTATTTAAGAGGTAATTTTTAAACCACGCTATACATTCATCATCGAGATCATACAATTTCAATTTATCAATTAAAGTTTCATGGTGCATAGTATCGAAGGCCTTTTTTTGTTTTTTTTTAACAAGTCCTATGACGTTGCCCTTATCTATTGCATCGAACCAGTCATCGGTGACATTAAGTAAAGAAGTCTCAGTACTGTATCCCGGCCTAAATCCTGACTGACAACTGTACAAGTTTCCCTTAATATGATCATAAAGCTGGTCAAATACTGCACGTTCACAAATTTTTGAAAGTACTGAGAGAATGGCAATTGGCCTGTAGTTACCAGGATCCGTTTTTCACCTGCACCTTTGTAAATAGGATTTACTCTTGCTTTCTTCCAGCTTTTCGGAAAAATGCCGGTCTTCAGAGACAGATTGATGATGTGCGTGATAGGATCAATAATTGCAACGCCTGCTTTCTTAAGTAACCTTGCCGAAATGTTATCATTCCCAGTTGCTTTACTTTCACTTAATGTCTCAATATATTTACGGACATATTCATGACTTACAGACTGGAAAGAGAACTTGTGGCTATCCACACTGTTAGATATAGTGTCTACACTCTGTTCACACTTACTATTACTAGTTACAACATTATCATCATTATCGTGACCATTTTGTATATTCTGAGCTAGAGTTGGGCCTATGTTTGCGAAGTACTCATTAAGGTTATTTGCAATAACTTCAGGATCGGAACTTACACCATCGTTGGTTTTGATATCATTTATATTATTAGACTTATTTTTACCAGGTACAATGTGTCTTAGATGACTCCAGACTTTACGCGAATTTTTACCGCTCTCTTTGATACCTTGAGACAAAAATTACTTTTTACTTTGCTCAATTTCCCGGTTAACACGATTACGCATTGTCCGATAAGCATCCCAGATGTCATCACAAGTAGTTCTGATCGCCTCTCTTTTTAAATCATCGCGCTCGCGCATCAAGTCAATGATGTCATCAGTCAGCCAAGGGGATTGCACTTTACGTACTCGCTTTGTTTTCATTGGTGCATGCTCATCGGCAATTTGTAAGAACAGTTTTTCAAAATTATCAATACATTTATCAACATTATCATGTTTTACAGAACGCCAATTAGCCTTACGGATGTCATTTACAAAGTCATCTTCGTTAAACTCCTTGAAAGACCGAGTTGTTTTGTCCTTATGCTTATGTGTAGGCTTTTTCTTTATCTTGCCCAAGTTGACATAGATCATATAATGGTCACTCAGACCAGTGTGTATAACACCACTACCATTTACTTTATCGATATTATTAGTGTAAATATGGTCTAACAATGTTTCGGTAGTTTCAGTAACTCTTGTGGCTTCAGTAATAAGTTGTTGTAAGTCAAAACTACTACAAACACCATTCAATTTTCTTGTCTGATAATCAGGTGTATCTGTCAACAGATCACAATTCACATCACCGATAATTACAAGATCTTTGTTTTCCAATTCGATTTCTTGTAAACGGCTCTCAAAGATATCTATCTGATCACTACTTGACTTAGGGGGTCTGTACCAAACAATAATAATGATCGGTTTGGCCATCGAGAGTTTGATTTCTATAGCCAATAATGCAAGTGAATGTGGCATTAGATCCTCCCTCAATTTATGCTCAATGTTTACATCGTTGACATAAAAAGCGACTCCACCGCCATGGGTATTACGATCATTACGGTAGATCGAATAATTATTGACAGAAATAACATCATCAGATATGTGTTCTTCCAGCTTTGTTTCAGACACTGCCATAATATGAACTTCATTACTGTACATGAAATGTCTTAATTGATCAACTTTGGATGACAAAGAATCAATGTTTAAGTGGGCAATATTTACACCTTTTTCACGAGGTAAATTACACTTATCTGCATTAGAATCATTAGAAGTATCACTATTTCTCACACTACTCAAATCAGAATTGATATATTTACTGTCAGACATTGTGTTTACATTATAATCATTACGATTTTGGCTTGCTTCATTTCTCCCTTTCTCTTCAGGTACATGGGTATAGGCAAGAAGAATCATTTTGTATATCAACCAAGTAAATATCTGTAATATTGATCGATATTGATCGATTTGTCATTTTTGGACTTGAAACAAAAGCTTATAACTCAAAATTGAATGCAGATGTTGGTCTCAGTTAAACTTTAGCCGTATGATAAATTAGATATTTTCGTAATCGTTGTGATGAGACGAGTAATTTGACATGTCTCTTGACGACATTTGACAATTTTTCATTTTGTCAACATCTTTGTCTTCATCCAATAACTTCAAACTCAATTTAGTTAAAAGTGGACTTACAGTCTTCTTGCGCTCAGGTCTTCATGTGTTATTCCCCTATAAAGTGTCGTCTTTAACTAGTAGAAATATTTTAAAAGTACTGTAAGTTATTCCATATAAGGTGTCTATCTAGAAATAATCAACACTTATTAATTTCTTAAAAGCCTTAATTGATGCATTTCAATCCGGATAGCTCAACTTAGGAAATTCTAAATGTGCCAAAATTCGCGCTAGAATACGTTCAATAAAGACACGTCTACAGTTGACACCCAGCAGACATTCTGGTAATCCAGAGGAGGCTTAAAGGCATTCCTACAATGCACTATGATTGGGAAATTTGATCAATATAACCTAATTTTAAAGGCAAAGTCCCCATTGCCACACACACACACAATGATAACTTTGAAACTGGAGCCAACGAGCGAATAGTTGAGACTTATGACTGATATTTGATTTTCTTACAGGAAACATTCATATTGTCCCACTGCATTAATTTTATTCATAAGTCTCGATGTTTTGAATGTTAAATAATAGGATGAAAACATCAGATATTTGCACACAATCCCAATGCAAGGTATGATCAACTGTACCACATGTGTACAAAAGCCAGACATACAAGGTCAGAAACCCCATTGGGTTGTGGGAATGTCTTTAAACATCCTCTGCTGGTAATTTAACTGAATTAATATATGAATACATGAATACAAAAGCCACCTAAGTCCCTGCGAAGTTATTTTGAGAGAAAAACCCGTGTATCATTATAATTCCTTCAGTTAGATTTACCTGGTCAATATGGTAAGTTTTACGTGCAAATGAGTGGATTAACCTGTATTAGGTATGACGATTAGCATTTCAGGGACTTCGTGGGGTTCATTTTAAATTTTGGACTTAGGTGGTTTTTGAATCATATACAAAGACAACAATGTTAGAATGAGATTACCACTAGTAAGATAATACAAAATAAAGCACACAGGTATGTATAATGTTGATAAGCATTCTGCCATGTAATATAAACCACACACTTTCCTTTATTAAACCCATTTTTTGTTCAAAAGTCATTCTCTAGCAATGAATGTGTTACAAGTGGACTTTTATACATACTGGATTTCAATCAATGTGTTACAAGACTCAAATCATGGAATTGGGTGATTCTTTCATGTATGCTATTTTTCACATGCCCAATAGACACAGAGAATGAATTTGAGTTGTTCTTTCATGCATATGACAGGCCTATGTATAGCAACAATTTCCCATGCTTAACTCAATTTGGCCAAAGTATGGACTTAGGTGGCTTTTGTATTCATATATTCATATGTTTATGTGACTAATTGGATCAGTACCAATCTTGAATAAATACAGGGAAAAGAGAGGGGAAAACATCAACAACACGACATTATTGTGAAGATTCTCTGCTCTGTCTCTGGCGCCACCAAATGAACAACCATTTACAATGTACAACATTTACGACTTTTTGACAAACATAGGATGATCACATTAATGTACTTTGAGAGAGATGTCATTGCATTGATAACATTTGTATGTCCCAATTACCTTAAATAAAATTTTCTTAAATGATTTAGCATAAAGCTATTGCGTAAATAAACTGTAGCTTCCTGAAGTGTGTCAAAACACTTCTGTTCTGCAGGTTTATTTATTTACTCTCACCATGCCAAGTACGTGATATGCTAACAATCACGATTAAAATAAGTATTTAGAATCAGCACTTGGAAATAACTTTGTTTTTAATATGGTGTTATCGTTATTTGAATTGAAAGAGCGAAGAACTACTTATCTCTTTATGTATTGGGTGTTACTTGATTCACTTGTATTGGTTTCTCTAATCTCAAAAAATATAGTTTGTTGCAATTTTCAAATCTTCAAAGTAGCATTTTTGAAGACTGCTCACTTATATTGGTGATTCAAGTAAGATTGTATTAACCGTCATGAAAACAGTGAACAAATTACAAAGATAATGGTGATAGGGATATAATGACGACATATCAGATATTTCAAGATCATCTCATTTTAATTGTTTTAAAAGCATCATTTAGTAGAAAATGAAGGGTTTAAATGGGAGCCAACCCTGCTATATGAAATAAATTTATTTCATTTTGAAATAGTTGAAAGGAGAGACACATAAGACAATAAGAGAGAGTACAAATATAAAGAGACAGACAGGAAGAGTGCGGGAGGCAGAGAAGTAGTGATAGTGAGGCAAAGCCATCAAAGAAAAGGATAGAAGAGATAAGAGGAAACAGAGACTTTCTTAACAATGCAAAATACGATGCGCCTCCAGCGGCTGCCTCGGCGTGACCAAAATACATAGTGTATCATGTGAAAATACAAAAGTCCACGCAATACGAATACATGACATGAACAAAGCACATCAAAAAAGTAACTACCCCCTTAATGAATAACTCTTCTAAAACGGATCATTATATGCCGGAATTTATTTTAGGGCTCGGATAGCGACGTTTTTACGTATTGTTTGTGGGACCTGAGAGCACATCAGACATATCGAATAGCATTTTTAAGACACGGAATGCCCTTCTAATGTCAAATTATTTTGATATTTTGAAATATATTTGTTTCCCAAAAAGACATAACTTTTTTCAGGTTTGGGGGAAATCTTTGATGCGTATATTGGTTAGAATGGTTAAGAACACCCATGCCAACTGATTCAAAATGCATTACGGTGCATGGTGGGAAAACTTTCATGATATTGGGCTACAAATATTATTCTACTGAATAACAATCATTCTTGCCCACACAATCTCCATGGAGAACAGGATTAGTGTGGTGTATGATATTAAAGATTTTAATCAGTAATAAAATATTTACTAGTTAAACAGGAGTTAGTATAATATTATAAAGTCTATGAAACTCCGGGTCGTTTTATCCCGGTTCCTCAGCCTAGAGGGACAATATATGAGCGCTATTTAGTAGGTTTGGTGCAGCAAGCTAGCGTGCTTCATTGATTCGATACAGTGTAAATAGACATATCTATAAGACGAAACACAATACAGCTATATACAGTTACAAGGTAATTTAAAAATGTCAAACACATTTGGTAATTGTGAAAGAAGAAGCGTAAAAACATGTTGTTCCGTAAAAAAACAAGTGGTTACAATTTGATGATTATTCGTTTAATTCGTAAGATTTCAATGAACATGATGAAGGACAAAAGGTAAAATAACAGATTCATCCCATAGAGATATAAATACGTTATTATCGTTATAGATTTGTCCACGATCGCAATCGTTTGCATAATTTAATGAGCTGGACACTTAAGGTTAGCAACTATTTTAAACTGTTGCGATTTGGTAGTTCACAGCATCTTGAGAATGCTAGTGAGCTTTGGCAAAAATTGCATTCATCATTTCATAGCGAGTGTGTAGAAGAATATAAAAATCACATATTGTAGGTCCTGTGGTTCTTGAGTTATGTTGTGAAGAGGGCTAAAACAGCAACACTTTTGTAAAACGTGCATAACTCATTAACAACAATAAATCAAGCAGTTTTCAACGTATATCATTTGTAGAATGAACTTTTGCAAAAGAATTGAGTGTTATTTTTCAATAATATATTGATTTAGACAATGAAAATATATATTTTTATTGCTTCCACCAACAAAAGATCGCGTCGCCTTAAAAACCATGCTACGGTCTCAATTCACCCATTGCACGGTTCCGCCATATGCACGGAAAGCCTCGATCTGGCAGCATTCATGAATGGGAATTGAACCAGTCATAATAACATTGCGTAAAGTCGCGTAATCTTCCTTTCATGGCTATTGCCAGTTAGAGGCTCTCCTCGCATATGGCGGAACCGTGCAAGAGGCGAATACCACTGGTGACGATCAAGCTCATCCTATTTTGAGCCCAATGTTACCCAAAGAACACGTTGCTCTGTAACTTGTCACTAGAATACCCACTAGAAAAATGACACACAGGGACCCTGGTATCTCTTTAAATCACAACACAAATGACCCAGGTTTGCTTTCAATAGGTTAGTAGCAGAATGAAACATGAATATTTCGTAAATATATGTCACCATAAGATAAGATCCATTGGTGATCACCTGCTCAATGACCCTATTTCTGTCATCAACAAAACTTACGTTGTCCAGGCAGGAATTGCCCGAGCCACTTCTTTATGAAGACCTGAGTGCAAGAAGACAGTAAGTCCACTTGGTCCTATAGTTTCGTATAGTTTGGTAATGTTTTATACATGTTCAGTGGCCAAAACAAATCTTTTACAACCTTTCATGATGTTTTCACCCTGGAACATGTAAAACATTATAAAACCCTAAAAAACTAAACGAAACTTAGTGTATACATGTTGAGGGGCCAAGTGGACTTATGGTTTTCTTGCGCTCAGGTCTTCATATGCCACTTTACATTGAGTACACCTCCTGGTGATCTAATGAGCACTAGCTCATGGGAATTTACGATACATTGGCTTGTACATGATTAGACTAAAAACAAAAGAAACCATCTTGATATTGTTACATAAAATTCTCCAATTGGGACGTGAACGTAAATGTAAATGTTTTAATCGAGAGTATTCTGTGTATGCATCTTTAGTTCTATTTCATGTCACAAAGTACTGAATTTATACCATATCGCTGAGCGTCGAGCGATTGGTATTTGACCAATGAGGTAACAAAAGTTTTCAAACGCAACACAAGGCGCGCTACTTCATTGCCTGGAAACCAATCAATCGCTCGTCACTCAGCTTTAACGTTACTCTGATGGAGTGGCACTATAGTTTAAGTATCTTTAACCTATTTATCTATAATAGGTGCTTTAAAGAATCGGGTAGCAAAATTTGCACATTATTTTTCTGTGGGATCCGAGCCCTTTAAGTGCTAATATTGAGCATATTAGCGCAGTGATAGCACCATCTGTTACATCATATTTCAAGAATGTTACATTATGGTTACTCAAGGTTTTTAGGAATTTGTTTATACAGACAGCCCATCACCTATAAGGTTACTCATTTCTTCTACCGGCCTTTTGATTGCTACATTCATTGTTATGTGCTTTTCATGTCAAAATAGCGAATTTTAATATATAATCTACAATTCACTCGACTTTCAATATGACGTTGAAATGAATAATTTATAAATACGGAGTTAAAATGATCATATAATATGCATTTTTACTCGGCTCACCATACAGAGAAAGTCTTTTTCATAGCTCATGTGCACCGAGCTATTAGTGTTGAATGTTTCGACAGAAAACATCTTTTGTAACCTTTAGTCCCGTAAGTGTGATAAATTGGGACTGATTGCATAAGTGATAAGTTGAAGGAGGTAGGAACAACGTGTCCGGCTATATTCAGCTCAACCCAGTAAACTTGAAAAGGTACGCTTCTAGCAATGCCATGTTATATTCTGCCAATGTGTACTTTATCTCTCCCATGTTTATTGCAATAAACTCTATAAAACAAATATTAAAAGTGCCGTGACTTAAATTTCATGTAAGGTGTCCGTCTAGAAAAATTAATAATAAATAATTAATTTCTCAAGAATCCCAAATAATTAATTATGCAAAACCATATTCACTAAAAACATCCCATGCATACAATGGCATTCACTTTTATATATTTCTCCAAGAAAAAAAATATTGGGGTCCAAATAGGAGAACATTGCAAAAACTATGTACCTCCCGCCAAATATTGCATCAGGTAGTGCGATACATTGTGGAATACGCATAATTAAATAGTCTATGATATATATCATCATACGAAGTTTATACTCAAATTACTTTAAAAGGTCATACTCGTCTTAAGGGGTGGGGTATGAACGTTTGGACAGTATTTATTGTGGGACATTAGAGCACATGAGACATATCAAAGTGCATTCTGAATACGAAGAATGTCCTTCTGGTATCAAATAATTTTGATTTTTTGAAATTCGCAATGTAATACACATTTTATGGCAAATGATTAAAAATTGATTTTTTTGATATTTAATAATTTTATAAATCTGATGATGTATACTTAAAGTGTATGTAGGTGGGCTGAAATGCCGACGATCAAGGGAAAATGTTGACCTTTCGTATTGAAGATATGGATTTTTTCCCAAAACACCAAAAAAAAAAAATTTTTTCTTCCAGCCAGCTACATACACTTTAAGAATATATCATTAGATTTATACAATTTACTTCGAGGACTGTTATATATCACAAATGTGAAAAATATCAAATTTTAATAATTTGTCATAAAATTTGTATTATATCGTAAATTATTATTTGATATCAGAAAGACATTCTTCGTATTCAGAATGTAATTCGATATGTCTGAGGTGCTCTCATGTCCCACAAAAAATACTGTCGAAACGCTCAAAACGCTCATTCCAGATCCCTTAAATTGTTATTGAGTAAAAATGGAATGCAATTACACATATAAAATGTTTTTCAATCCGGATAAATCTGTTTATGAAATTCTATTCACGCATGATTACTTCCAATGAAGACATGTCTACAAATGACATCCACCACCAGAAATTCTGGTAATCTAACAAAGTTAACACATTTCTGTGACTTATTGCATCAGTACGAATCAAACACGTGGATAGATAAACGAAAGAAAACAACATCAACAACACGATGTTATTGTAAAAATACTCTGCTCCGTCTCTGGCGCCACCAAATGAGCAACCTTTTACGACAAACTTTGTTGTACTTGTTGTAATTTTTTGAGATCAATACAACTTTCAAAAATAAACCAAATAAACACAGGATAATAACATTAATCGGTAATCGAAATTGTTCATCTTAATTCCAACATCTATATGATATTAATACATACCATAGTGAGATATCATTGTACTAAAAACATTGGTATGTCCCAATTATCTTAAATATATAGGTCAAAGTTTCTTCAATTTCATAAATTATATAGTGTAAAGCTATTGCGCACAGACACTGTAGCTTCCTGACGCGTGTCAAAACACTTTTGTTCTCCAGGTTTATTTATTTACGCTAACCATATGCTAATAACACAAGTGTGTGATGTGCTAGCAATCACGACTAAAATAAGTATTTCAGATGTTAAAGAATCAGCACTTGAAAATAAACTTGTGCTAAAGATAGTTTTATCGTTATTTGAAATGGAATAGTGAAGAACTACTTATCTCTATGTGCATTTTGTGTTATTTGATTCACTTTAGTTTCTCTGATCTTAAATAAAAAGTTTACTGCAATTTGTAACTCGTCAACGTAGCACTTTTTAAGACTGCTTACTTGGCGGTGCCACATATTATTTTCACAAGTAGGTTAGCAACTATATTAATATAGTAGTAGTAATATCGATATAGTAGTGATTTTTGGCAAAATTTCCATTGATAATTTCATAGCGAATGTGTATAAGAATTTAAATATCACGTACTTTTGTAGGTCCTGTTGTTCTTGAGTTATGTTTATAAAGAGGGCTCGAAACAACAACACTTTTCAAAAACGTAAATAACTCATTAACAACAATAAATCAAGCAAGTATATAATTTGTAGAATGAACGGTTGCAAAATATCAAAGTGTCATTTTTTCTATTATATATTGATTAAGATAATGAAAGTTTGTGTTGGCTGCTTCGACCAACAATACCTAGTCTACCCGTTATCTCAAGGACAATATTGTTCAAGGTTGCGCCGCAGGCTTACAAAGAAACAATAGCAATCAAGCTTAAACTTTAAATTAGCACCCGATAGAGGGCAGGGCCTGAAGAATGAGGGAAATTATGGGTAGTAAATATTTAACGGAATAAACTGCATAATCATATTATTTAGATTTATTCCGTTAAAAATCTTATTTTAACTTATCAAATTACTAGTTTTTATATTCTATGGTGTCAAATTTTTATTCACAACGTTGTAAATACGCATTAAATACGATTAATAACAACAGAGGGTGCTTTTTCTTTAATATGTGATCCTGTCTTCTGGAGTACAAGAGTATACTCTCACATGATACTTAATATGTGATCCTAATACAGTATCTCATATTAGTTTTCATGTTCTCCTACCCACTATGGGTGACAATACAGCCATACGCATTTATATTGTAATTGAAGAATGTCAAACTTAGTTGGTTATTGTGAAAGAAGAAGCGCAAAACAGGTTGTTCTTTTTAACAGATTGTTACAATAATGAGTATACGCTTAATTGCTAAAAAAATAATAATAATGTATCGCGAATTTCAAAAAATCTAAATTATTTGATATCAAAAGGACATTCCTCGTATTCCATTAGAAAAAGTTGAGGTGTGTGGAGAATTGAATACGTAATAATCACACACTCAAGGGAATAGGCCAACTGCCCGTATCCACTCCTTTAGAAAGCCGTACCTTACTAAATAAATGTATTTAGGCCAAAATATCACAATTGATATTAATTTGAATATGATATCTACAATTTCATGCAAAAAAAAATGAAAGAACCGACTCAGGTACCGATGTAATTTCAACCAATCATTTCACTAGTTCGTATTGAATCAAAGCTCGATAATGCCATTGACAAAACATGTACCGTGCAAGCAGCGCTGGCATGTACAGAAGGCTGTTGATTGCGGCGTGCTACCATTCATACTACAGTTTATTCATGAAAATATTAAACTTATTCGATAGCATGAATATAATGCCCATATTTGGCAAACAGGTCAATGATGCTCCAATTAAAATGGCTGTGGGCGTGGAGATGTAAATTAGGTGTTGATGTCACAGCTCATTACAATTTGTCAGTCGGTCTATGGTAATGTTTTGTAATGCAGAATGAAGGACAAAATCTACAATAATAGATTAACTATCAATATAAAATATTTAGTTAAGATTTTCATTTATTCCAAGTTTGTCACCGATCGCAATCTTTTACATATTAATTTAATTTAACCAGGCATTTATAAACCATAACACGCACTCAGTACCATTACCTACAATCAACCCCACCCTATTTTGAGTCCAATATTACGCAAAGGCCACATTACTCTGTAGTTGTTACTAAAAGACCCATGTTCAAGAAATTACTACCTTATTTTTTTTAAATCATCACCCAATGACCCAGATTTCCTCTCAACAAGTCGTTTTGTATCGTAGCAGAATGAAACATAAATATATCCGTAAATATGTGTCACCATAAGATTCAATTGTTGATCATATGCTAAATGACCCTACTTCTGTCACTGGAATAAACTTAAGTTGTACAAGCAGGAGTTTGCATGAGCTACTTATATGTGTCACTTTGCAATGAGTGCGCCTCCTGGTAGTCTAATGAGCATGATTTCTGCTCATGGGAACTTCAGATACATTGGTTTGTACATGATTAGACTAAAGAAAAAAGAAACTGTCTCGATTTTTTTATATAAAATCCTCCAATCGAGACGTGAACGTAAATTTTTTAATCTAGATTGTTTTGTTGATGCATTTTTAGTTCTCTTTCACGTCACAAAGTACTAATTTTCAAGTGTCAAGCTATATTTATACCCCATCGCTGAGCGACGAACGATTGGTATTTGACCAATGAGGTAACGAGCTTTTCTCAACGCAACACAAGGCGCGCTACTTCATTGGCAAGAAACCAATCGCCCGTCACTCAGTGATGAAGTATAAATTCAGCTTTAACGTTAACCTGATTATGGAGTGGCACTACAGTTTAAGTATCTATAACCTATTTATCCATAATGGGTACTTAAAGGAATCGGATAGCAAAATTTTTTTATGGGACCTGAGAGCACATCAGGCACATCAAATTGCATTCTGAATACGAGGAATGTCCTGAAATGGACCTTTTGTGGAAAAAATGTATATCTTCAATATGAAAGGTCAAAGTTTTCAAATGGCGGGCGGCTTTTCATTACAGTTACATATACGCAGTAGAATCACTAACCCAAGCTCAATATAAGTTGTACCCAGCTGGAGGTCAAAGATAAAGTACGGTTTATATATTTTTTGTGTGAAAATCTTTAAGATAATATTCCTAAATTACATGCTATGACCACCAATATTGGTCAGAAGAACCGCTGGCCAAAGCTTAATATACGTTGAACCAAGCGTGGGGTCAACGGTCATGCAAGGAGCAGTAGCAGAATATATAAATCAATCCGAGGTCATCCAAGGTCAAAGGTCATATGGGAATTTGACCAGTTGGAATTGAAAACGTGGAACTGAGGTCATCTGAGGTCGAAGGCCAGTTTAATGGGTCAAATGTTAAAATGTACCAGTATGGGCTTAAACGTAACCATATGTGGTGTGATCAAGCAAAATCAGTCTGAAGTCGGTCATGTACATGCAATTTTCAGTTGCTTACTGGATTGTAACAGGCATTTGCAAAGCTACATTTTGCAGAAACGTATGGAAATGTAGTCTCTTTTGCTATCATGCTATTGAATGCCTGCATTGCACAGTAAAATGTGATATTTTCTGATCTAATTTTACTTCATGACATTGTCTTGAAAAAGTTGAAGACGTCATTTCTTCCGTTCACTCTCTATTCCATTCCTAAAAGTTCAAATCAATGCAGAATTGATGACACAGTGACCATTTGAATGCAATTACCTCAATTTTAAAAGTTGCAGTAATTCCTATTGATTTGGTTCTGCTACTCAATTATGGGCGCGCATGCGCCGAAGATGTCTGACAGTCATTGATGCAGCAGGAGGACATACCGGTACCAGATATTGCCTGTGAAGAGTGAAGGGCAAACATTAAGGAAGGAGTAAAAGAGTATCTGCATTCAATAAAACACATGAAGTGAAGTCAAAGAGTCTTAGTTCGTCTCTGTTATTGTGTACCTTTATGACGAATCTTGAGGAGCAGGAAAACCACATCAATAGGAATTACTGTAACTTTTAAAATTGAGGTCGTTGCATTTAAAAGGTCACTGTGTCATCAATTCTGCATTGATTTGGACAAATTAGGTATCAAACTGTGTGGAATAAATTTATCTGCAACATACCTTTGGTAGGTCTTGATTTAAGACCCCATCTTTGACTTATGAACCAAAATCAAACTGGATACTTTCTTATTGGGATGAGTTTATTATGATGAATGATTAAAATTGATACTTTAGGAGCGTTTTACGTTCAAATAATTAAGATACCTCCCAGCAAACACAAAACGTTTTCGACATCATTCGCAAAAGGTTATAAAAGGTTGTCAGAATACGTTTAAATGTCGGGTTATATAAAGGGTATATTAAGAGTATAAAATGTTTTCATAACCTTAAAAAATGCTCAGCAAACAAAAATGTTTTACAGAAAACGTTTAAATGTCGGGTTATATAAAGGGTATACAAACGTTTTAATAACATTCCAAAAACATTCTTGAAAACTTTATACAAAACATTCTAAACGGAATGTTATCTTGGGGTTGAAAAAATATTTTGCGAAAAATGTTTCCCCAAAATATTTTCAATAACGTTTTAAAAACGTTTTTATGACCTTTTTATAACCCGACATTTAAATGTTTTTAAAAGGTTTTGAAAAAAACATTTTAAGAACATTTCTGTGTTTGCTGGATTCAAACATTTTAACATAATGTTATTTAAGTATTGACACAATATTTGGCAAAAATGTTTGTAAAAATAGTTTACAATAACATTTTTTGAAAACATTTAAAAATAATGTTGTAGTGTGTTTTCATACAAAACGTTTTAAAAGGTTATCATAACCTCTATATAACCCGACATTTTAATGTTATTAAAACGTTTTTACCTAAACCAAAAGCCAAAATATAACTTATTTAAAACGTTCTTAAAACGTGTTTGTGTTTGCTGGGCTTTTGACAACTTAGAGTGATCAATCATTAATAATCAAGGTACAATGCAATCGATGTACCGAGGCTCATTGCAAACAGGAGGGGTGTTCTGGCACTAACAGACCTGTTTTCTCACCTCCACAAAAATGAGGGTAGGTTTCGTACATTTTGTAGCTAATGTGACTTGCCAAAAAGGCCAATCATTCGCGGATCATAATCCGTGCATCAACATCAATTTAACGCTATTGACGGACACTGTTTTTGTGGTGTTATTTGGATAGAAACCATGAGGGTTGCTGACCAGTATCAAATTTCCGTTAGCATTTCGTTTAAGTCACAACATGTGTTATCATTTACGTAACGTATTATAGAAAACCATCCATTAATGCAAAGTCGGATTATTCAGGTTGACAGTTTTTCATTTAATCCGTCAGAACTGACACATAATACTTATAATACAGCAGATTGGATCAATAAAACAAACTAATTCATTTGTCGTGTGCTATTCTAAAAGCAAATACGTCATTTCGAGCCATAAGGCTTGATTTTGAGCAAAACCGCGAAGCGCTCTGGCTCTGGAGGGTCAATGTATTCTATCCAAAACCGATACGGCTAATATTATGTTTTAGAATCATTTCTTTGTCAAAAAACGTGACTTTTTGTCAAGAACGTGATTTTTGGTCAAAAATTTGATTTGTGGTCAAAAATGTGATTTTGGGTGAAAATTGTGATTTGTGGTTAAAATGTGAATTTGGTCACAAATGTGATTTGTGGTCAAAAATATGACTGTTTGTATGAGGTTTAGTCAAAAATTGTTGAAATTGTTAATAATATTGCCTCTTTAACAACTCAAAGTATATGAAGGAAGATTCTGAAAACATAATAATGTATGGTTATTGGTTTCTTTAAAAACATGCGTGGGCGGTTCGCAGCTTTTTTCATATAAATCCAAGAACGAAATACTTGCTATATGTTACTGTATATACATCCTTGCACTTGCCAAGTCGTCAAGTCGATCTTGAGATTGTTTTGTAAATATTGCCCCAACATGAATAAGGCATTAAAAAGCAAATATAATATTCTCAAATACATATTTTCGTCTTTTGGCAACTGGTTGGTGATATTATACTTGCAAGTAGTGGAAGCAAATAGCGTGATTATTTAACACTTGAGTTTCAATTATCGTATAAAATTGCTTTTAAGTATTTAACAAACACATTAACCTGACCCTGCCGAGATATCAGGGATTGAAATAGGCACTCGATTGCACTTAATTGTAGGTATATACGAATGTGATGTGACAAGTTCTTCAGTCTATTTAATTTATCAAGAGCCTTTTGGCAATATCGTTCTTTATGGAAAGCATTGCTTATTAGCGCACACTATTTTTACATGCTATACAGACATAACCACGTAGAACGGCTGCTTGAAGAACCTTCGTGGTAAAGAGGGGTTGTTTAGGAACGGGTACATACTTGCTTTCTTGTAATGTTTAAATATTATAGGCTGGAATTGTATAAATATTTTAATAGTGGTGCCCTGTCATTCTATGATTTAGCTAGAATAAAATGTTCACCTATTTGCGAGAGTATGGCAAATTAGAATGTCATTCGGGAGTAGTTGACTTAGTGGAGTAGCATACCTATACCTATCCATTAGTACCAAAATCAAACACATAGGACGTTTTATAGCGTCTTCGTTAGACGTGTTAGAAATGCCTCCGAAAATAGCCTACAACGACCTGCATTTCCGGCTGTTGAAAAAGCAGAAGCTACTCATTAAAGTGTTCAGTAAAACAAAAGTGTTAATAGAATATTTAACAATTTTGAAACCAAGATGGCGGCCAAAACTAAATTAGCAACAACTAAGATCATGTTTTTGTTCTGGAAATCCTGGTATCAGAAACATGGGTATTGTCACCACTTTTATCCTTTAATGTAGCTCACAAGCGGAGACATTTTAAAATCTAACATGGCTGCCAAATTGCTGGTCAGAAAAAGTGGAGAATTTATTTGAGTGCCTTGGTTTGAATACTACCTAAAAAGATTTAAAAATATCTAAATGTAGCTAAAAGCGTATGTATTCTGATACATAACCATAAGCTACCATTATAGTAGTAGTATTGTGAATCTGAAGTATCCGATTTCATAGGATTACCTACCCATACCAGACAGCGTGAATTTACTTAAGAATAAGTTGTAGACATAGTGCAAGCGTTTATCATTAGATGTTTGCACTGTGTTGCTAAGGAATAAAAGTAAGATCTTTTATTATAGGCCTTACAATTTTTAATTAAAAAACAAAGTTTGTAAAGCCATAGAATTATTATAAACCACGGGAAGGAGGCCAGTGATATCTTTTGAGATTTTGTCTCCTTTATTTTAAGTATTGAGCAAAAATAAAGAGAAAAAAAAAGTTATATAGCCGAATTATATGGGTAAATCTTATTATTGCCTCCAGGAAAAACGACTTATAGCGGGAAATCACTTTCCTCCTGTAGGCTATCATTTCTTACACCCTGAACAAAATGATTTTGCCAAAATTACAAAGGCACCAAAAGATTTTAAAATCCGGAAAAGGGCAATGACACCTATGTTATTGGGACAGTATGTGCCACCTGCCGCCCTGTTTACCTTAATTTCATTTCTGTGAATATTTGGGTCTAACATGACACATATATTAATTAAGAGTTCAGCTTGTAGTACTTTTGCTTGCTTGTTTAATTATGTGGTTGTTGTTGTTGTTGATAATATCTAGAGCAGTCATATCAACACTTTAGAAATAGCAAACGTGTTAAAGATTTTAAATTGGGAAATTTGAAACAACTAGAGTTACACTTCAAATCGAAAGTAAAATAAACATTATGTTACAGTCTCCTTTAAAAGAAAATAGTCAAGTTTCATACAGGGTTATTTGCATCCTTAATTGGCCACACACTTTATGGTTTCAATTAAAAAAAAAAATGTGAACTGGAAAGCTAAAATGTGCAATAAACATTGTATTCAAAGAACGGCATATTTTATCGCCAAGTTGAACGGAATGTGTTGACTTACGAGTGACTTTTCCTTTCTTGTACCATGTCTAAACAGTATATCGATTACTGCCTATTTTGTTCAGTGTTTTGTTACAAATTAACACATTCCATTGATATCCACACACGTTCTTTGTAAAACATTAGGCGAAGATACCGTATTGAGCGTTAGCTTTGGATATTTAATTATTTTCTTTTATATATATAAAAAAATCTGAATATTCATGACCATATTTGAAATTAGTATGAACCATGCATTAAAATGAGTACAAACAAGTCTAGTATCTGTTCAGTGGTATAGCTCTGGATATTTTAGGAAATATCTCCAAACTTTTGTTTACAAACAAAGGCAAGAGACTGGTATATCGATATGATAAACTGCGTACAACCACTACACTGTTCAATAGCCTTATTGTGATGTGGCGGGAGTTTTAAAAGCACGGGCCTGAACAAAATATGTTGCGCGCGCATACTGCCAGACAATGACGTCAGAAGTCAACTCATCTATATGGCTAGCACGCAGAGCATAAGAAGTATTATGGAACTAGAGCGTAATGTGATGTGAAACTAATTAGGTTGCATACACGAGTATTACTTGTATTACATTGTGTTTTAGACTTTCAACAAATAAACGAAATGAACAAAATGAGTACAAAAGTATACGCTGTCGAAATTTAGATTTCAATCATCCTTTTATCTTTTAATGAGGCGTATACAGGCCCGTACGCAGGATTTTTTTTTGGGGGGGTGCTGATTTTGACAAAGTGGACCTTTTTTCCAAGGGGGGTGCGAATTTGTAAAAAGTGGACTTTTCCGCAAAAATTTGGACCTTTTTTGGCCCAAAAAGCGTAAAACCCTCGCAAATTGTCATATTTTGGGACTTTTTGTATACTTTCGCATATTTGGGGGGCGACCGCACCCCCACTACCCCCCCCCTGCGTACGGGCCTGGGCGTATACAATATGGACACACGTACTACATATTCATTATGTAGACAGGTATTTCAAGTGCATCAGTTTACCATGATAAAGAACGTTGACTCTTTGCAAATTGAATCGTGGGTGGAGTACTCGCATATATTTCTCTTCTTTATGAATCTTGATAGCATTTACGGGTGGAAATCATAATCATAAACATAACAAAATCATCAGGATGAAAAGCTGTCATTAGGTTAAGATAGTATTTGGTCAGGAATATCATTAAATACCCAACGAAAATAAAGATTATATTCAAAGATCAAAGAATTAAGCAAGTTTCCTCCTTCAACTACCTTGGCAGTCTAATCACAGAAGATGCCAGATGTATTAAGGAGGTTAAGAGAAGGATTGCACTGGCTAAGTCTGCGTTCTCAAAATTAGACAAGATCCTAAAAACAGTGCCCTCAGTATAGAGACCAGAATTCGGGTACTCAACTGCTATGTCGTCCCTTTATCAATGTATGGAAGTGAAGCATGGTCAATAACAACAGACATTAAAAGAAGATTGGAGAGCTGCGAGATGTGGTTCCTTAGAAGAATGATGAAGATCCCGTGGACTGATAAAGTGTCTAATGACGATGTCCTAAGTAGAGCAAATGTAAACAGGAAGCTGTTACGTGAAATCAGAGTTAAGCAGCTCAAATTCCTTGGTCATATCTTCAGAAAGGATGGTTTCGAGAACCTAGTATTGACAGGAAGAATAGAAGGAACAAGGAGCAGAGGCAGGAAGAGAGTGATGTGGTTATCAAATCTGAAAGACTGGCTAAAAGAAAGGGGAGCTGAACATAAAGCGACAGAGCTTCTGGAGATGGCTTATAACAGAGAATTGTGGCATGACATGATCGTCAACGTCTTAGGATATGGCACCTAGAGAGAGAGAGAGAGTTAACATCTATAATCTATGAATGGCTAAGTGGTCTGAAAAACGTGTAAGAATCGTGGGTGGAGTACTCGCATATATTTCTCTTCTTTATGAATCTTGATAGCATTTACGGGTGGAAATCATAATCATAAACATAACAAAATCATCAGGATGAAAAGCTGTCATTAGGTTAAGATAGTATTTGGTCAGGAATATCATTAAATACCCAACGAAAATAAAGATTATATTCAACGTGTGAAATGCCTTGGGATAAATCTGTCTCGAAATATTTATCACTTTCCCATTGCGAAGGCGACTTATGATTACAGATGTTACATAGGGTGACGTAGATAGATTGTGTTTGTTTTTCGGAATTGCGCTTTATGGGCAAATACTTACAGTTTTTGTTTGTTTGTTTCTTTGTTTTTCTGTTTTTTTTCGCAATCATAATTATATTAACATCAAACTGTCTTTTGTAAATTGTCAATGTAAACAGGGACCTTGTATGAAGGGATTGGAAATGACTATTGTTATTGGATTATCTATTACAACCTTCAATTACATGGGAATTGCGCCGATGGCACGATGTTTGATTTCTAAATATTTACTGATGTTGTCCTTCAAATTACTGAAAATCATCAAGATATTCTAATATTTTCTAAAGTAATGTTAAATTGTGTAAAATCCCTACGATTTTTCTCTCGTTATTCGCTGTTAAAGTTATGTAATAACTAACATAGCAATAGATCACACTGCACTGCGACTGATTAGCATTCCTTTGACATATATGGTTCAATGCATAGGTACCACGTGAATGTTATAGTGCAGGGCGATTTATTCAAAAAATTTGCATTCATCTATTGCTATGGTATTGAATCCTGTTACATCATCACTTCGACGGCGAATAGTCAAACATGTAGGTTCCTTTCGCATTGTGCAAGACAATCCACGCGCCGCCTTAGAACGGTGCTATGATTCGTACCAGGGTCTCCCGATCAACGTATTATGCGTGCTTGCTCAACTGAGGTTAATATGTAAACCAGTTACTCGTGAAAGTCGTTTCCAGTCCCTTCACACACTGTCACTGGTGCAAATGACCAGAGATATTACATGGTCACGTCTGGGATACAGTAGTGATATAGCAGACACTACTAACAAATAAACAGAAAAGACGTTAACATCTTGGTTTAAGGAGCACCCCAGAAGAATATATACATGGAAGAGCCCTGGGGATCGCACAAGGAACCAGATAGATTACATAACCATTAATGACAGATTTAGAAGAGCAGTGAAACATGCGAAGACACATCCAGGGGCAGACTGCGGAAGTGATCATATTCCAGTAGTATGCACACTTCGTTGTAAGCTGAGAAAGTTGAAGAGAGCGAAGATCACAAAGAAGGTAGATTTTGAACAGCTGAAGAAACCAGAGATCCGAATGGAGTATTCCATCAAAGTGGAGAACAGGTTTGAGCAACTTATAGACGAAGGAGAAGAGATGACATGGGAATCAATGAGGGATATCTTGGTTGAAACAGCAGAGGAATGCCTGCCAAAGAAGAAGAGAGAAAGTAAAAGCAAGTGGATGACAGAAGAAATTCTATCAATGATGAGAGACAGGCAAAAGATCATGGCCAGGGATTCGAAAGAATATAGAGAGTTGGACAGGCAAATAAAGAAATGTTGCAAGGAGGCCAAAGAGACCTGGCTGAATAGTGAATGTGCCAAAATTGAGAGTCAATTTGGAGAGAATCGGAATGTGTACCAGAGGATAAATGAGATCTCAGGCAGGAAATCAGGCTGTTCAAGCTCTGGGTGCATCAAGGCAAAGAATGGTAATATGCTGGTAGGGAAAGATGATGTAATGAAAAGATGGATTGAATATGTTGGAGAGTTATTTCACGATGTAAGGGACGGTTTGCCAAGCTTTCCAGATTCTATTGAGGGTCCAAAGATATTGCAGTCAGAGGTTCGATCAGCTATAAAAATGATGAGCAGAAATAAGGCTGCTGGGCCAGATGGAATAGTTGTTGAAATGATTGAAGCATTACACTGAGAAAACAGTTTACACAACCTGTGTAAAATATTACACAATATCGATGTAAAAATAGAACACCATAACTATTAGGTAAAAGTTTACATAACACTTGTTATGTAAAATTATACCAATTATTTATGTAAAATTTTACATAATTAATAAGTATTCAATTTACATAGCTTTTGTGTAAATTATTTACACAATTCCGATGTAAAAATAGAACACCATAACTATTATGTAAAAGTTTACATAACACTTGTTATGTAAAATTTTACCAATTATTTATGTAAATTTTACATAATAAATAAGTTATTTACATAGCTTTTAAGTAAATTATTTACACAATTTGATGTAAAAAAAGAACATCATAACTATTATGTAAAATTATTTACAAAGAAATTATGGAAAATAATTTTAATTAAATTCTTTGTAAATGAGGAAAAAGAAGAACATTGACACAACATAAACACACTTGCCAGAACCAACGTGTAAACAAGAACTCATTCAAGGTTTTATTTACTTCTCACTACTACTTTGAACTCGTAGACAGCATTCTCCAGGAATTGCCAGGCACCAGAGCGTTCATTAAAAAAAATAATGTTCACAGATATCCTGTGTGTTTTGATTTAGTATTAGATAATAACTGTCTTTACAATCTAGGCTAATTTTATCAGTTGTTCCAATGTTGGTACAGACAACATTCTCCAAGAATTGTCAGAAACATACACTAGTTTCAAGCAGATGTCAACAGCCTTTAAGAGTGAATTTTGAGGCAAAATTGTCTTTTCCACAATTGTGAAAACCTGCTGGGGGTTTGCTATGGAACCACCGAGAACAAGAACGTACGGTTGAGATTCACCTTGGGTGTTAGCAACACAATGCTCCAAATCCATGCTTTCCTGTAAAATGAAAAAAAGAAAAGAAAAACAAGTTATTGTTTTTGTGGAAGCAAATATCTATAACCATTGTCATTATTAGCATAGTGATTCACTATTGGAGCAGTGGAAATTGGGTGCCTTACACTACAGACCATAGCTTCAAGGAACCGAAGCACTGTTAAACATGACGAAATCAAGACTTGTTTTCTTCGTATAGTTCGTGTGTCATGTGTGTGATGCATCGATAAGCTTACATGTGTACATGGGGTGCGTGTGCAGATATACAACGGCAACGTATACACCCGGCACCAAAAATTGAAATATCGCTCTGCATTTAAAAAGAACATGACAAAACACAAGATACAAACAAAAATGCTGCTATATACTCACCTTTAAACTTCTCAATATATTTGGACAGTCCCCATCGCTCGAGAATGTCTTCCACCGTGTCATCCGCCATCGCTTCGTTTTGCGCTGTTGCCACGAAAAACTACATAGTAACTATACAAAGCACATGTACCGAGTTTACATAACTTTTCGGTATTTTTATTTTTACTTCAAAAATTGTAATTTTGAACATAACAATGTGTAAAAAACGCTGAACGTTTGCAAAATGTGAGGATTACATAACAAACGTGTAGTTTAAAATTTACAGAGAAGTTATGTTCACCTTTTTTACCTAATATTATGTTATTTTTACCAAACAAGAGAATACATATTTTTTTTTTACATATTGTTTTTTCTGTGTAGAGGATTATGGAATTGAGAAACTGGCAGGAGTCATCAACAGAATGTATGATGATGGGATATTTCCGGAAGACCTGAGCAAATCAATCTTTATTGCTCTTCCCAAGAAACCTGGCGCTGTGGATTATGAACAACACCGTACAATTAGCCTTATGAGCCATGTTACAAAGATAATTCTAAGAATCCTGTTACTCCGTGCAAGAAGTAGAATAAAACCTGAGATTGGTAAAGAGCAGTTCGGCTTTGTAGAAGATGCTGGTACCAGGAACGCGATTTATGTCTTGAGAATGATAACAGAGAGAGCGGTAGAGATGCAGAAGGATGTTTTCATGTGTTTCATTGACTACTCAAAAGCCTTCGACAAGGTGAGACATGATCAGCTTTTTGAAGATCTTGGTAAGCTAGACCTGCATGGAAAGGATCTACGACTGTTGCAGAACCTTTATTGGAACCAAACAGCGTGCATAAGGGTGGATGGAGATTGTAGTGAATATACAAGCATTAAGAGAGGAGTCAGACAGGGATGTGTGATGTCACCAGATCTCTTTAATTATTACAGTGAGCTGATCCTAAGGGAGCTAGAAAAGGAAAATGGTCTCGGTATAGGTGGACATAACATCACGAACATAAGATATGCAGATGACACTGTCCTATTAGCTGAGTCTGAGGAGGATCTGCAAAGGCTTCTTGATGTGGTGGTTCAGGAAAGTGAGAGGAAAGGTTTGTCGTTAAATTGCAAGAAGACAGAATGTATGGTGGTATCAAAGACTGAAAGCACAACATGCATATTGAAGGTGAAAGATCAAAGAATTAAGCAAGTTTCCTCCTTCAACTACCTTGGCAGTCTAATCACAGAAGATGCCAGATGTATTAAGGAGGTTAAGAGAAGGATTGCACTGGCTAAGTCTGCGTTCTCAAAATTAGACAAGATCCTAAAAAACAGTGCCCTCAGTATAGAGACCAGAATTCGGGTACTCAACTGCTATGTCGTCCCTTTATTAATGTATGGAAGTGAAGCATGGTCAATAACAACAGACATTAAAAGAAGATTGGAGAGCTGCGAGATGTGGTTCCTTAGAAGAATGATGAAGATCCCGTGGACTGATAAAGTGTCTAATGACGATGTCCTAAGTAGAGCAAATGTAAACAGGAAGCTGTTACGTGAAATCAGAGTTAAGCAGCTCAAATTCCTTGGTCATATCTTCAGAAAGGATGGTTTCGAGAACCTAGTATTGACAGGAAGAATAGAAGGAACAAGGAGCAGAGGCAGGAAGAGAGTGATGTGGTTATCAAATCTGAAAGACTGGCTAAAAGAAAGGGAGCTGAACATAAAGCGACAGAGCTTCTGGAGATGGCTTATAACAGAGAATTGTGGCATGACATGATCGTCAACGTCTTAGGATATGGCACCTAGAGAGAGAGAGAGAGAGAGAGAGAGAGAGAGAGTTAACATCTATAATCTATGAATGGCTAAGTGGTCTGAAAAACGTGTAAGACAAACGTGTAATGTTGCATCTTATACGCCTAAGATTGCATCTTATACGTGTAAGAATGAAGCGGGATTCTTAACTTAAGGAATCACAGAGTAAGAAATCACAAACAACCCACCAAACTTCGACCAATAATATGTAAAGATTTGTAACACCCACGACTTCTTGAATGTGTAAGATTTGGATTTTAGTGATGGACATTGCTTGCTTGCTTGCTTGCTTGCTTGTTTGCTTATGTCGACTCTTGTAGTCGGACTCCCATAATAGCTCTCCAAACTGCTCTGCCAAGCATACAATTCTTGATGTCTGGGCCTGTTAATCCTGTATCATCTGCCAACATCTTGATATAATCCTTCTTGGGTGCACCTCTTGTTCGCTTTCCATGTTTGGGCTGCCACATAAGAACATTTGAAGCTGCTTCCTCTTCGCTTCTTGCACAGTACCCTGCAAACTTTAACCTTCTAATCCTGAGCCTCTCAGAGATTGGTAACATATTCCCATATAGTTCTTTGTTGGTGGTGTGAGTTTGCCATGAGATATCTAGTGCCTTCCGCAAGAGACGGGTATAGCAGCCATACATAGCTTTTCTCATTTTGGTTGTTATTGTCCATGTTTCAGCGCCATATGTTAGTACCGATTCTACAGTGGTGGTAAACAACTTGATCTTTAGATCTCTTGGCAGATTACTTTTCCAGATCTTGTCCATGCTGTTGCATGCTTTCCAAGCAAGTGTCTTTCTGATGTTGAAGTCCTTCTCACTACCGGCAGTCCGTGCACCTAGATATTTGAAGTCTTGTACTATCGCCAATTCGCTTCCGTCCAGTGTTTTTATTGAAGACGGAATTTCCTTGTACAGCATTGCCTTGGTCTTCTTGGCATTCATTCCTAGTCCCACTTTCTGTGCAGCAGCTTCAACAAGATGTAACAGTTCTTGCGCGTCTTTGAGGTTGTCAGCTAGAAGAGCAATATCGTCTGCAAAATCCAGGTCTGTGATTGTGCGTGGGCCTATTCGCCTACTTTTCCTGGGCTCCAGAGTAAAGCCAAGTCACTCTTCATTGCCTTCCACAGCCTTCCTTAAAACATAATCAAGGACTACGATAAAGATGGACATTACGCGATATTATTGCCGGAGTACCGAAGATAAGGAGAGCTTGTCACCAACATCGTAAACGAGGGCTTATAACAGAGAATTGTGGCATGACATGATCGTCAACGTCTTAGGATATGGCACCTAGAGAGAGAGAGAGAGTTAACATCTATAATCTATGAATGGCTAAGTGGTCTGAAAAACGTGTAAGACAAACGTGTAATGTTGCATCTTATACGCCTAAGATTGCATCTTATACGTGTAAGAATGAAGCGGGATTCTTAACTTAAGGAATCACAGAGTAAGAAATCACAAACAACCCACCAAACTTCGACCAATAATATGTAAAGATTTGTAACACCCACGACTTCTTGAATGTGTAAGATTTGGATTTTAGTGATGGACATTGCTTGCTTGCTTGCTTGCTTGCTTGTTTGCTTATGTCGACTCTTGTAGTCGGACTCCCATAATAGCTCTCCAAACTGCTCTGCCAAGCATACAATTCTTGATGTCTGGGCCTGTTAATCCTGTATCATCTGCCAACATCTTGATATAATCCTTCTTGGGTGCACCTCTTGTTCGCTTTCCATGTTTGGGCTGCCACATAAGAACATTTGAAGCTGCTTCCTCTTCGCTTCTTGCACAGTACCCTGCAAACTTTAACCTTCTAATCCTGAGCCTCTCAGAGATTGGTAACATATTCCCATATAGTTCTTTGTTGGTGGTGTGAGTTTGCCATGAGATATCTAGTGCCTTCCGCAAGAGACGGGTATAGCAGCCATACATAGCTTTTCTCATTTTGGTTGTTATTGTCCATGTTTCAGCGCCATATGTTAGTACCGATTCTACAGTGGTGGTAAACAACTTGATCTTTAGATCTCTTGGCAGATTACTTTTCCAGATCTTGTCCATGCTGTTGCATGCTTTCCAAGCAAGTGTCTTTCTGATGTTGAAGTCCTTCTCACTACCGGCAGTCCGTGCACCTAGATATTTGAAGTCTTGTACTATCGCCAATTCGCTTCCGTCCAGTGTTTTTATTGAAGACGGAATTTCCTTGTACAGCATTGCCTTGGTCTTCTTGGCATTCATTCCTAGTCCCACTTTCTGTGCAGCAGCTTCAACAAGATGTAACAGTTCTTGCGCGTCTTTGAGGTTGTCAGCTAGAAGAGCAATATCGTCTGCAAAATCCAGGTCTGTGATTGTGCGTGGGCCTATTCGCCTACTTTTCCTGGGCTCCAGAGTAAAGCCAAGTCACTCTTCATTGCCTTCCACAGCCTTCCTTAAAACATAATCAAGGACTACGATAAAGATGGACATTACGCGATATTATTGCCGGAGTACCGAAGATAAGGAGAGCTTGTCACCAACATCGTAAACGAGGGCTTATAACAGAGAATTGTGGCATGACATGATCGTCAACGTCTT
Organism: Amphiura filiformis; assembly: GCF_039555335.1. NCBI lineage: Eukaryota > Metazoa > Echinodermata > Ophiuroidea > Amphilepidida > Amphiuridae > Amphiura > Amphiura filiformis. Next base: position 18,086,900 of record NC_092645.1, read on the forward strand.
AGGATATGGCACCTAGAGAGAGAGAGAGAGTTAACATCTATAATCTATGAATGGCTAAGTGGTCTGAAAAACGTGTAAGACAAACGTGTAATGTTGCATCTTATACGCCTAAGATTGCATCTTATACGTGTAAGAATGAAGCGGGATTCTTAACAAGGAATCACAGAGTAAGAAATCACAAACAACCCACCAAACTTCGACCAATAATATGTAAAGATTTGTAACACCCACGACTTCTTGAATGTGTAAGATTTGGATTTTAGTGATGGACATTGCTTGCTTGCTTGCTTGCTTGCTTGTTTGCTTATGTCGACTCTTGTAGTCGGACTCCCATAATAGCTCTCCAAACTGCTCTGCCAAGCATACAATTCTTGATGTCTGGGCCTGTTAATCCTGTATCATCTGCCAACATCTTGATATAATCCTTCTTGGGTGCACCTCTTGTTCGCTTTCCATGTTTGGGCTGCCACATAAGAACATTTGAAGCTGCTTCCTCTTCGCTTCTTGCACAGTACCCTGCAAACTTTAACCTTCTAATCCTGAGCCTCTCAGAGATTGGTAACATATTCCCATATAGTTCTTTGTTGGTGGTGTGAGTTTGCCATGAGATATCTAGTGCCTTCCGCAAGAGACGGGTATAGCAGCCATACATAGCTTTTCTCATTTTGGTTGTTATTGTCCATGTTTCAGCGCCATATGTTAGTACCGATTCTACAGTGGTGGTAAACAACTTGATCTTTAGATCTCTTGGCAGATTACTTTTCCAGATCTTGTCCATGCTGTTGCATGCTTTCCAAGCAAGTGTCTTTCTGATGTTGAAGTCCTTCTCACTACCGGCAGTCCGTGCACCTAGATATTTGAAGTCTTGTACTATCGCCAATTCGCTTCCGTCCAGTGTTTTTATTGAAGACGGAATTTCCTTGTACAGCATTGCCTTGGTCTTCTTGGCATTCATTCCTAGTCCCACTTTCTGTGCAGCAGCTTCAACAAGATGTAACAGTTCTTGCGCGTCTTTGAGGTTGTCAGCTAGAAGAGCAATATCGTCTGCAAAATCCAGGTCTGTGATTGTGCGTGGGCCTATTCGCCTACTTTTCCTGGGCTCCAGAGTAAAGCCAAGTCACTCTTCATTGCCTTCCACAGCCTTCCTTAAAACATAATCAAGGACTACGATAAAGATGGACATTACGCGATATTATTGCCGGAGTACCGAAGATAAGGAGAGCTTGTCACCAACATCGTAAACGAGGGCTTATAACAGAGAATTGTGGCATGACATGATCGTCAACGTCTTAGGATATGGCACCTAGAGAGAGAGAGAGAGAGTTAACATCTATAATCTATGAATGGCTAAGTGGTCTGAAAAACGTGTAAGACAAACGTGTAATGTTGCATCTTATACGCCTAAGATTGCATCTTATACGTGTAAGAATGAAGCGGGATTCTTAACTTAAGGAATCACAGAGTAAGAAATCACAAACAACCCACCAAACTTCGACCAATAATATGTAAAGATTTGTAACACCCACGACTTCTTGAATGTGTAAGATTTGGATTTTAGTGATGGACATTGCTTGCTTGCTTGCTTGCTTGCTTGTTTGCTTATGTCGACTCTTGTAGTCGGACTCCCATAATAGCTCTCCAAACTGCTCTGCCAAGCATACAATTCTTGATGTCTGGGCCTGTTAATCCTGTATCATCTGCCAACATCTTGATATAATCCTTCTTGGGTGCACCTCTTGTTCGCTTTCCATGTTTGGGCTGCCACATAAGAACATTTGAAGCTGCTTCCTCTTCGCTTCTTGCACAGTACCCTGCAAACTTTAACCTTCTAATCCTGAGCCTCTCAGAGATTGGTAACATATTCCCATATAGTTCTTTGTTGGTGGTGTGAGTTTGCCATGAGATATCTAGTGCCTTCCGCAAGAGACGGGTATAGCAGCCATACATAGCTTTTCTCATTTTGGTTGTTATTGTCCATGTTTCAGCGCCATATGTTAGTACCGATTCTACAGTGGTGGTAAACAACTTGATCTTTAGATCTCTTGGCAGATTACTTTTCCAGATCTTGTCCATGCTGTTGCATGCTTTCCAAGCAAGTGTCTTTCTGATGTTGAAGTCCTTCTCACTACCGGCAGTCCGTGCACCTAGATATTTGAAGTCTTGTACTATCGCCAATTCGCTTCCGTCCAGTGTTTTTATTGAAGACGGAATTTCCTTGTACAGCATTGCCTTGGTCTTCTTGGCATTCATTCCTAGTCCCACTTTCTGTGCAGCAGCTTCAACAAGATGTAACAGTTCTTGCGCGTCTTTGAGGTTGTCAGCTAGAAGAGCAATATCGTCTGCAAAATCCAGGTCTGTGATTGTGCGTGGGCCTATTCGCCTACTTTTCCTGGGCTCCAGAGTAAAGCCAAGTCACTCTTCATTGCCTTCCACAGCCTTCCTTAAAACATAATCAAGGACTACGATAAAGATGGACATTACGCGATATTATTGCCGGAGTACCGAAGATAAGGAGAGCTTGTCACCAACATCGTAAACGAGGGATTTTCTAAATTTGTATGAGTTTACGCTTAAAGCATTATAGTATAAAATACTATGTCCGCATGAAATTGCATTCAGTATGGCAGGCATAACAGGATGTGAATGATGTAATTGCAAATGTACAATCTGTAGATAGCCTTGGCGAACAATGTCCTGTATTGTATGCCGAAACTCTTTCAGGAATGGTTCCGACGGTTGGTCCGTCATAGTCACAGCCCGATCTCACCTTTTGGCTACTTTTTAGTCATCTGGAGTCAATTCATTTCATTTTATTTCAAGAGTTGAAAGTAAAATGATCACTGAGATTATTCGGCTTGTCGTATGTATCAGTCAAATTGGAATACCGTGGATCCCTAATAGGCAATTCTTACGCGTATAAGAAATGCTATGGCGAAATTTCATTGGTCGAAGAATTAAATATGGTTTCTTTTATATGATTCGTCAATTTAAGCATCCCGCTAGATTCTAAGACGTATAAGATGCAATCTTACACGTGTAAGATGCCATCTTACACGTGTTAGGTTACACGTATAATTTTACACGTTTATTGGTCCACCATAATTATAATCACTATTTGAACATCTACAAAATTACTCTCATCACCTAGAATATTATCCTTAGCAAACTAAAGTAGACATATATTATCTGAGGGATAACAAGCCGATGGTCAGCAACTGTCTATCTCTGCGCATCGAGGAAGGATATTTTCAGGACAAAAATATCGTTTGAAAGATTTAAAAGCAATGATTTAGATTTTAACGTGTTTGGAACATTGCATAGTCACGTTAGCCTCGGGTGGTGTCTGGAATATAAAAGTGATGCAGCTGAACATAAGCTTGGTAAATTTCCTTGCATGTATGTGTTGCATGGTATGGTCACGTGACCCTAAGCGATGTCAATAACATAGTACTAATAGTAGGCATATCACCTCAAAAATAAGCGCAGCAGAAACACGTTATTATTTTTTTACACGAATGTTTTTTATTAAAACATCACAAATCAAAAAACGGAATTTAAATCGGTCAATGCATTGTGATGTAGTGTCAATTTTCAGGTGCTCGTAAATGGAATGATAACCTGCTACAAATGGCTATAATGACACAATTGGCACATTTCGAGATTTTGAAGGTTTATTTGGCATTCTGACATCGTTAAAGAAAATGAAATCCAAAAGATATGTCATTGATTAATTGTAATAACTAAATGTACTATTTAAATCGGTCAATCTGCAGACAAATTAAAGCTGAAAATGACTATGTTCAGCTAATTATTATGCAAAATTGATGCCAATAGAAAACCGTACATGATATCAGGGTGCGGTTGTTTGTTTTGTTTTTGCATACATATGTATACAAAGTTCTTTCAATTGACAACAAAAATACACAAAAGTAATTATTTATGCAAATTAGCTAAATGTGTTTTCATGATATTATTATGTAAATTAGGCATGAGTAATTTTTTTCAATATTTAATGTAGGAATCTGTTATGATGTAAAAAAATGCAAAGTTTGACATTTTGACAATGTCTGGAATATAATTTTCATTTTTCTGTAAACATAGTATGTGTCACTATGGTCACCATTACTCCGAAAAAGCCAAATCCGAAAAGTAAAAATAAGAATTCATTTGCAATGAGATTTTAAATTAACATTTTGTTATCTGGATTAACATCGGAGGACAAATGGTAAAAGGACCCGACATTCCACTCTACCACGGATACAAAAATAGTGTGGCCTTGGACACACCCAATGGCTTATAGCTACTTCCTACAAAATATCTTTGCTAATGTTATGTTTTCCTCAAGTGTGCCATTCGTTGTCGACGGAAATAATTTACATGCTAAGAAAGATTAGTATTTCAGCTAAATGTACATTATTCAGATGTATAGCCAGGAAGCCCAGGATAATACTGAATTACCATGACAGGCGATTATAGAGAGGTTTTGGATGTTACAGATCGAACTTTATTCGAATCTGTCATGCGCTCCGCTTCAGTGTAAATACACGGGATTCGATACGCGATTGATGCACCGTGTAAATTCGAAAGATTTAAAATTTAAATCTTAGCTAAGACTTGTAAATTTATAAGTCTTTAAGATTTATTTTACGCGGGGTTGGATTTAAATTTTCTTCGGGATCGGGAAAAAGAAAATCTGTTATAGGTGAACAAGCTTTCTCTGTTGCAGGCCCATCACTTTGGAACTAACTTCCGCAGCATGTAAGATATGCCGGCAGTTTTCAAAAAACTCCTGAAAACCCATTTGTTTAATCTGAATTTGTATTTTTGCTTTGTATTATATTTCATGTGGTATTATTTGTTGTATTTTGTATGGCGCTTTGATCAAACTGGATATTGCGCCTTATAAGAAATTAATGTATGTATAATATATTATGTGCCTGGTCAAAATCATCATACAGGTCATTACGTACGATGATACTTAAAAACAATATTGAAAATAAAATTAATCAAAAGCTTCTTAGATCGCGAGCTACAATATCTATTGAGATATCTCAGCTTCGTGTAAGATGTCTTATAGCTATGTGAGCATAAACAAAGATGCAACAAATCTCACCTTTGGTGACTTCTACTATTATCTGAATGAACAAATCGCCTAATGTGCCATTAATACGTTGATAATTCGTTAGTGTGCTAAAAGATCACTAATATGAGAATTCAAAATGATAAAACAGTGCTTTTTCTACCAAATAATTTGTACCAAAGCTTTTGACATTGAACAATAATGGAACACAATGAATAGAACATGCCAAATCAGTGCTAAAAAGCATAAAAGCTTTAAAATTAAGGACGTAAATTATATTTTTACTGAATTTATTGAAACTTCAACAACCTTCTCAAACCAAAATGGAAAATAATTGGCAATGGAGAGGTATATCCTTCAGAGATCGCAATCATGTCAGAAAGATGATGACAGTTGAGTTCAGCCTGAAAAGTATCTTCTTGATCGCTGGACAGAGAAATCAGATGGTATGAGAGGAAGACCAGGAAGATACCTTACTCTAGGCTCTATGGGGGAGTTCGTGGCCATTTCTGTTGTACTCAGTCAACCATGATTTTATTGTTGTACAAGTAAAGGGCTTTCAGAAAAACTTGGGTGATTGATCTGAATTTGCCTAACTTTTTCTATAGAGGGCGTTTTTCAAAATGGCCGCCAAAATGATTACTTTTGACAATATCTCAGGTTCTGGAGTGCGTTGAGACACGATTTTGGTGTCTATACCTATGTTTTTACTACCAAGGAATCCAATAAGACCAGTTGTTTAGTCACTGGCACCTCCTTCGAGGCAGCCATTTTGAATTTCAAAATGGCCGCCAAAAATTAACATTGTTATTTATATATAAGCAAAGAGTCATAGTTTTGGTGGCTATACTTTTGTTTGTAAGGTCTTATAGTATCCAATGGGAGCATTAAGAATATCTTACATTTGTATACATTAAGTTTAACATCTACATGGTTTTGTCCATGCTTAAAATGCATTTTATATGGTATAATACTATTCAAATCAGACCTAAGCTCACATGACTATTAACCTGACAGTTTCGTCTGGTCGACAGAGTTTCTCAGGAGCCTCCAAAACTGTCATTATTAGGCATTAGGCAGTTAAACTTAGGTTGTGATTGAAAGAAAACCGTACCAATTTACCATGATTATCTTCAATAATAGCCCGGAATAATAGTTCATATATATTGTCTATCAGGCCAGTTGTGAAGATTTCTACAGCTATCTGTCTTCTGGCACTTGCAGAATACACTGCATTTTACCATTGCTGCACGGCAAGGACAAGTTGCACGAGCACAGTTGCCGCAATGACACACCACACTCCAACATGGCTCCAATGATCTCCATGATGTCAAAGGAAGAAGGTTTCCATTCTCATGTAGAAAAGCATAGTCTAGTGGATCTAGATCCGCTGTTTGGACGATGAGTTGCCTATCCAGAACATGCATGGTGGCATATGCATTGAAGAATGCACGGTAGATGTGAGGTTCCAAACCTTTAGATGTTGGTGGCAAACTATGGTGTAAAGCTGACTTTGAGAAGTGAAACTGATTTGCTCTGAGTTGCAGAAAATGACTGGACTTGTTTCCAGCATCTATGACTTGCACCAAGTACTGTTCTGCCTGCTGGATAGAAGAAGGACCTAGTGGAGTTGTTGCGCCAAATCCTTGCAAGTAGTAAACCACAGGTTTGGCCTTGAGGGCTGCTTTCTTTGTGCCTATTTTACTGGTGATGTCACATCCTGTGAGGCTATGTAGCGCAGGAAGCACTATGCACATCTGAGGGCCCAATCTTGCATACAGAATGTGGAGAGGGACAAAACGGGCAGTGTTGCCTCTCCCTGCTCTTACCCACAGTTCCTGAAGACCCTAGTGTAGCCATATAAAACTACAAGGCAACTGTTACATCAGTATCGTTGGATATAACAACGCAACCAGCTCGGACACAATCTAGGACATGCATGGGTATGTTCAACTTGCAGGTGCTGCATGTTATATTCTGTTCCATTATGGATCTTTATGCACTTCCATTTGCCACTGTCAATGCATAGCTGGCTAAGAACAGTTAGCTCTTTATGCATTTCCATGGACCTATCACGCAAGAATGCATACACTAGTGTTTCGAGCAGCAGTTTATTTTAGCTTGACGGCCAGAAGGTTGACATGTTCTTTGGAATTGGTGTAGATAGCTCAATTGAGCTCAGTACCACTGGAGTTGTGCTGCATCTCCTCGACCTATCTGTATCTTTCACCGATGGGTCGTCATGGTAAAAATCAAAGATATAATCGAATCTGCCTTGGTGATGATACAGAGAGGTTGTTTCTGGAAACTTTGAGAGCAGATCAGAGAAACTTGCAAGTCCTGATAGAGGCACTCTGCGGATTGCTGCCATGACATCAATCAGGAAGGTTGAATCATCTTTATGCCGGTAGCAATAGTCAACAAGTTGGCTCTTTTCTGGTTTGGCCAATAAACCGTCATCACCAAACAGCAATAGGGAAGGTACGACATCATATGTCAGAAGATCACCAGTGCCAAGACCTCTATCTGTAGCCACTTTGATGGATTTGTCAGCCATATTCATGGCTGCGATGACTTTCTGGACTGTTCTCTTGGGTTTGTCTTTGATTGAGGCCATTGTTTTGAGATTCCCTCTCTTAGTTTTACAGATTTCTTGATTATCTCTTGACTGTGGAAAGTCTGATATTTGTTCTTCCCTTTTCCAGACGCATTTAGTACATCGTTTCTGATTACTGATGTCATCACCTTATTGGTGACGAAGTTGTGGAGCTCTGTGGGGCACTCTGCAGAGAACGGCGACCTTTTCTTTTCAATGAACTTCATCATCTCTTGAACGTGCCCTTCTTGTTTGTTAGCGACTGAAGATGATAATTTTTCAGGATGGCTGTCCACCCCTACTGCGTTCAAGTCTAATGTAGTAGTATTTTGGGGTTTCTTGACCCTCAAAACATATGTTTAGACACCAACGTCAGGTCTATGAACCTCTTACGCTAAGATAAAGTCAAAAGTAGTCAATTTGGCGGCCATTTTGAAAAGCGCCCTCAATAGAAAAGTGAATTATATTCTATTTGTCTATACCAGAAGTTTTTTAGGGGTTCCTTGACCCTGAAAATGTATGTTTAGACACCAACGTCTGGTCTCTATGACCTCTAGAGCTGAGATAAAGTCAAAACTAGTCAATTTGGCGGCCATTTTGAAAAATGCCCTCAAAAGAAAAGGTATTCATATTCCAAGTATATTCTATTAGTTTTTTCGGGTTCCTTGACCCTGAAAACATATGTATAGACACCAAAATCATATCTCTATAAGCCTCAAGAGCTAAGATATAGTCAAAAATAGTTAATTTGGCGGCCATTTTGAAAAGCGCCCTCTACAGAAAAAGTTAGGCAAATTCAGATCGATCACCCAAGTTTTTCTGAAAGCCCTTGGCTTGTACAACAATAAAATCATGGTTGACTGAGTACAACAGAGATGGCCACGAACTCCCACATAGAGCCAGGAGTACCTCTCATGTTGAGCGTGAATGTGGTGACCTGTGATACAATGATATCTACATACAATGATGTCCAAATAAGTACATTTTTACGTACTGATGTTATGAAGTAATAATGTGAGCGCGAATGTGAGCGCGAATGTGAGCGTGAATTATAAAACTTGGAATATTTATACAAAAAGTATTGGCAATATTAGTTTTTGGCTAAAAAACACGAATATGGTACTTTCGCTATTTTTTCTGCTAAATATGACAACAACCCAGCAAACACAAAAACGTTTTAAAAACGTTTTAAATAAGTTATATTTTGGCTTTTGGTTCAGGTAAAAACGTTTTAATAACATTAAAATGTCGGGTTATATAAAGGTCATGATAACGTTTTAAAACGTTTTGTATGAAAACACACTACAACAATATTTTTTAATGTTTTCAAAAAATGTTATTGTAAACTATTTTTTGCAAACATTTTTGCCAAATATTGTGTCAATACTTAAATAACATTATGTTAAAATATTTGAACCCAGCAAACACAGAAATGTTCTTAAAATGTTTTTTCAAAACCTTTTAATAACATTTAAATGTCGGGTTATATAAAGGTCATGAAAACGTTTTTAAAACGATATCGAAAATATTTTGGGCAAACATTTTTTACAAAATATTTTTTCAACCCCAAAATAACATTTTGTTTAGAATGTTTTGTATCAAGTTTTCAAGAATGTTTTTGGAATGTTATTAAAACGTTTTTATACCCTTTATATAACCCGACATTTAAACGTTTTCTGTAAAACATTTTTGTTTGCTGAGCAGTAGATTATCAAAAATGTTTTTAAGGTTATGAAAACGTTTTATACTCTTAATATACCCTTTATATAACCCGACATTTAAACGTTTTCTGACAACCTTTTATAACCTTTTGCGAATGATGTCGAAAACGTTTTGTGTTTGCTGGGAAGTGACACGTTTAATCTAAACTACAAGCTCATAATATCTTAGAATAAATTCACAAGAACATAATAAATAGCATGGATTTTAATGTTATGGTGAGTCTCACCAGCCTCCCCTGTTTGGCCGGTTTTGAGCCTGGTTGAAAGCGAGTTAAGATTTTTATTTCAAAGTCAAATGACGGATCTACAATTCGTCATTAAGGTACAAAATATGACAATCATATCTACTGTTTACATGAATCAGTTATAAAAGTGTTCAAATATCTATGAACCCTATATGTTTTAATTATGATTGATCGTGAGACAGATTAAGAACAGAGGCAACGTGGGCGGATCTCATCAGGCTTGTTAGCAATTGGAATTTGACATTTGATATATTAACCATAATTCGGTATGATGGATCCTTCAATATGTCACATCAAGTGGGGATACTACTCTAGTTAGCATTTCATTTAACTTTTGATGCATACGGTAGATTTATAATCTACCACTTGATTGTGTAGTGTACCTATATTTAGATATATTTCGCTTTGAAACACATTGCAGAGGATTTTAATAACATTGCATTTATTGCGAGAGACACTTGTTATCATTGCCAATATACTAGTCTAGGAGCTAAATCTCATACTGGTCTCAATCAAGGATTGAGTTCAACACCCATGCCTATCAATGCTTACTACCATGAGGTCATAGGATGGACCCCCTAGATGTCTGCTAGGGGGCAGTAGACTCAAATTGTAGGATGTGTTTTTGAGGTCACGAAAGGACACTCAGGGGCAACAAATTGATAATGCTTCGATCTTGTTTAAAGATGCATCACATTATTCCTTGGTCAAGGGGGGGGCAAAATAAAATTTCAGCGGCACAGCTGAAAAAAATGCAGTTGCAACATGCAATTTTTGTTTTGACACTATTTTTGCCAATGATGAAGATGAAAATGGCTTTATTGTGACATGATCGGGGTGAATTTTGATGAAAAAGGGGCTCCTTGCCCTTTTTCTTTTCCTTTGCCCTTTGGTCAGAGGGGCACTTTTTTCTTTCATAAACAGTGAATGTGCTACTATAATCTATTGCTTGCAATATTCAGAGCAACTATGGTTTCACTTATATACTTGCTAAATGCTTGTTCCTGTTGTCTTTCATTAGTTGCATACCTGAATTTAAAGAATCGGATATTAACGTTATTTACACAGTGTTTTGTGGGAGCTGAGAGTACATCAGATATATCGTATTGCATTCGGAATGTCCTTCTGATGTCAATTGTCAATTGTGTTGATTGTTTGAAATTTGTATCATACATTTTCGAATTTTAACAGTTCTCGACGCAAAATTGACAAATCTACTGATATGTACTTAAAATGTATGTTGCTGGGAGGAAAAGCCGACGATCATTCTGACCTTTCGTATTGAAGAAACACTTTTTCCCAAAAGGACCTAAATTTGTAGTCATTTCAATCCTTCATGGGCAGTCACTGCTTGTCTCATTGGCCTTTCGACTGCTCACCAATATTTTGTTAGGTTTTGTTTGATTTTGTAATCTTATATTCTCTTTAGGTCTGGGGTATGAACGTTTTGACAGTATTTTTATGAGACATGAGAGCACACCAGACATATCGAGTTGTATTCTGAATACAAAGAATGTCCTACTGTCATTAAATAATTTATACATACGAGTATGTTTCTAAATTCGCGATATAATACATATTAAAGTGCATGTAGCTGGGATGAAAAGCCGACGATTAATCGAAAATTTTCACCTTTCGTATTGAAGTTATGATTTTTTGTCCCAAAAGATCTAATATTTCTTGGTGTTTTGGGTAAATAATCTTCAATACAAAAGGTCAAAAAATTAACAAATATTAAATTTTAACAATTTGTCATCAAATTTATATTATATCACGATTTTCAAAAAAATCAAAACTATTTGATATCAGAAAGATATTCCTCGTATTCAAAATTCAATTTTATATGTCTGGTGTGCTCTCATGTATCTTCGAAACGTTTATACCAGAACCCTTGATAATTTAAAGTGTATTGATGAATTAGTTTGTTTCTAATGTTGTCTGTTTGATTGTACCCTTGTACATCTGAGTCACTAAGTTTTTCTTTTTCTCATTCGCAATATTTCTTTAATATCATTTCATTTTTTGTTCTATTTGTGTTAGATCAGTGAGGACGATACTGACCAGCAAAGCATTCCGCACTTTTGACGGTAAGGTAAGAATACTATTTTTATATTTACTCAGGAAATTGCGGCATATGGTCGCAGACAAAACCTGAATTGGATATTACTTAAAGGATTATGTGACTTCCTATTTGTGAGTCGAACTTTTCCCGCCAGGTTATTGGCTGCACACAAGAATATAGGAGCAACAAGTAGAAGTAAATAGTGAGATGAAAAAAGTAATAATGTAGTTCACAATAGGATAACTGTTCAACTAGGTATAAGGACTTAAGCAATAAGTACTATCTGTTGCTGGGTAAATTAGTAAATCAGCTTTCACATTGCCTCCTATGCCGTGGATCAGAGTGTGTCACGTTTATTGGATTTACAGCATCTTTCTGTTGCGGGCAAAGCCTGCATGACAAACGTTAAATCCTATAATTTGATTTGTTTCCAACCTAGCATGAACTTTCCGCTTGTGTTAGTGGTATGTATATGGGGAGGTATTACGTGAACCAAATAAGTCATTTCAAGATATATTCGTCGACAAAAAATAAATGTTAAAGACATCTGTTCATGAATGCCTGATAGGTTTTAATAGCATTTTAAGCATTTGGCAACATATTTAATTTAATATGTGTATTGAGTTTACAGATTATCATTTAGTGTTAACTTGAACTACCAAAAAAATATTCAAAGACATCTCAAGGTTATCTGGGGTAACAGAATATATATTTGAATTGTTGTTATATCTTGAGCAACGAATAATTTCAAGGTCATTTAAGGTTTTCTGAAGTCAGCTTAATATGGTTTGTTGGATTGTCCTCAAACTTGGTAGATGTAATCTACATTGAGTTCTTTGTAACTTTAAAAGTAAATTCAGCTTTCAACGTGGGGACTCTTGAGTATTTTCCAGTATGTACTTGGTGGTATTTACGGATAAATACGTATTTCCACCCACCTAATTAATCAACACACAAAACAAACTACCAGCATTCCAGGCACTTATCAATGCAAAATTTAAAAAAGAAGATTTTCATCGGTGGCGTTGTGTCTTAAAAGACAAAAGATAATTAAGTGAATCTGAAGCGTCAACACTGATTGCGGGTTCCATGTTTTGTGTACCATATAGATTTCATGATTCTTATTAATTAAATCCCATAAATTATAATCACGTTATGTCATGATGTACACTATCGGTGATATAACACTATAATATATATATATATCAATGACCTTTCTTTCTTTCTCATAGCGGGAATGTGTAGATATATCAAAAAAAGGGTTTGTTCTTAAAAGGCATTATGTTTCACTGCCTGAACAGAATTGATCATGTCTCATCTCCTTTTTAAACCAAATCGACGGCAATAACTCTTATAGTGAGGGATCAGCATTTAACCACAAATTGCATGAGGTAAAACTCACTTTCTGGGAGCTAAATACCACACAAGGTCATTGTTATGTAACTCATTGACCCATTTGTGCCATGCACTGCCTCTATCTATAACAACAGACTTGTGATCTGGAAAACTCATCTACTTCTCCACTTATTTCCGAAGTATGCAGAGGCCTGTTGGTTTAGCGTAAAGAATTTATATATATAACTCTTTTATGTCACCTATTTAGCTTTTGGGCTATAGACTGTGGTGAATAAATAAGAATGGCATCATTGTACGAGCCATTTACCTTCAAACGATTGAGATATAATATTTGACACCTTTCGAAGATTTTGAATCGTTATCATAAAGAAAAATCAAGCCATAGAATAATCATTGGGTATCCATCTTTTATGCAGCTTAAAGCACTCATTCCCTGAACACCATTCCTTGTCTGATATTGTCTGGAAATTATTTTCACATGCTATATTACGGCATTTTTGTATCCTGTGGCAGTTATATAATGTCACACATTAGGGTACATAGTGTCCTTGTGTTGTTTCACAAGAGAATACTTGCCCTTTTAACTGTAGTTTCCCAATATTTTGGTAATAATAAAATATATACGTGAAATATAAATAACAGAAATGTTCTGCAAAAAGGGAATAACTCTGTAGAAACCGATAATAACGAAATTCTGGGTTTTCCTTTTTATACAGAAATATTTTTAACAGTGTTGTAATTTTTTGTGTCATTCATTTAGACGATCTTTTGACATTATGACGTCATATTTAAGAAATAAAGGGTAATGCATTATCATTTACACCCAAATAATGTGTCCGAGGCAGTAAAAACGCAAATAATGGGTGAGGCGCATCTATTGCCAGAAATTAGTGCAATTTAAAGAGGAAAATATCATTTTTGGCACAAATATTTTAAGTTGTTTACTTCAAGGTGGATTGCGTACGCGTAACTGACAGCGCATATCGCGAAAATATTGCACGCGTAACCAAGTGTAATACTGTGCGTAGAATATGTTACGGCGCTTGACCCATTATTGCATAATAATGGACTCTCACGTGACGTGACAAATCACAGTGCGCGATTTTGAATAATGGGTCGTAAGATTATTAGAATAATAAATTTGGTTCTTGTTTTTGATTCACCACGAGTTCCATTGCTATACATTAGACTCTTACGTTAATTAACTAACTAATGCAAACCAAGTGTTGCATATGTTGTTAATTAAACATCTATACATTATTTGAATTAAACATTATCCCACTTTTGCTTTCAATGGGATCTTGCTTGTTGAAAACTTATTTAAAGCAACTTTGCAGATTAAGCATACTCCCTAGGCTATTTGAATAATGTACCAGCACACACAACAAGAATCCCTTCAAGCAATATTCTATAAACTATGGAAATTAATATCAGGTTTCATTTGGTAATATAAATTTCTCTAAATAAATAACAAAGTACCGCAACACCGTTGAAATTTGACAATGTATGTCAGAACCTGTCCTGTTGTCTTGAAAATGTCCAATACCAATTAAAAACTTCCAAAACAGAAATCACCACAATTTAACATCTATTTTACATTTTATTGGCTACACTATTTTTTTGAAAGCAATAGGAATATTTCATAAACCAGCCTCCCTCAATAAATTCAAATTATCAACTCTGGAGCTGATATCTGGGGAACAATTTTTTTGTAGATATTTTTTACGCCTTTTGTTGGCCTAGGGTACAAGGAAAACCTTAAAACACGTATGGTGTAAGAATAGTCGCATGTCTATGCTCATGCATATCGTATATTATCCTATATTAATTTGCATTAACAGGGGATTTCAACGAAAGAATAAGAATGTATAATAGCCAATCCTTCTACCTATAAGAGTTATTGGCTCATTTGCATTCTCTGACCTGACCCACAACAACGACCAGCGACAGGTAGATTTGTTGAAGCAAATCAACCTAAGACCACTAAACAGTCCAGATACCCACACATTTGTGACAGTCAGTGGGCAGACGCTAGAGAATTATATACATTAACTGCAATGTCACTAACTATGGTGGTAGTATGGTACCATCGCTATGATAGTTCAAATTTGACTGCGTACTAGAGTACCAATGGTGAATTTCCGACTGATATCAACAACGACATGTGAAATGGCTCTGGCATATCCACCGGAAAGCATCAGGTGAGCTAATCAACACTTATGATCTAATGAGTGTTGTACCATCAGTTATATCGCAAGCAGTTGTATATCCTAAATAAAGACATGTTAAAAACAAGCATCCAATACCTGTACTCTTGAGCTCTGCAGTCTGCCGCCTGGACAACCAATTCTTTAGAAATGCTTAGTCGCGCTAAAAGTCGATCGATACATGTAAAAATCAGCACAATTCAGAGATACACCTTTTTGCTATGAAATTAATTTTCTCGGTCAAATATAAAGCAATATTTTTTTTTCTTCAGTAATGTCAGTTAAAAACTTGGTGCTTGGATATACATTTGGTGTTAAAATTAAGCATCAAATTGTGTCTTTTAGTGTGATATTTTTGATTTTTATAGGCCTTGAATTCGCCTGCGAGCTTTTTACGGAATTCATGTTTTAGCGTCTCAAACTAACATAGTTTGCTAAAGAAAGATATTTCCCACCTCTGTAAAGCACATCGTGTGGGTCTATATGTTATAGTTTTGTCAGAATTTCCGTTTTTGTTTTACCCTTTTTCCATTCATGCTCAGAAAATGTCAAACTAAGTAAAAGTAGGCAATGGTGAGTACTTTTATCTCGAGAGCAACCAGCAGAAATAGTCGATATTTCCTTTGTTGTTATCCAGGTCAATTTTTCATTGAAAGCAAATTGCCCGACCAGCGATTAAATCCCCAATTGGGTGTTCTGGTTAAACATGATCAGTAGGAGCGCTATAGGTCTGGGAATTTCTTTGCTATATTGAAGTTCTGGCAACACTATAGCCATGCCGGTATTCCTATTAAACCCAGGGATATTGATCCACAATGCTAGTACTAGCCTTTAGATTTCACGTGTTGATTTAGAAATTTTTTCAGCCGACAGTGAAAGATGGTGAAATCAAAACGGAAATTCTGACAAAACTATGATATATAGCTCACGGTGATGTGCTTTAGAAAGTTGGGGAAAATCCTTCATTAGCGAACTATATTACTTTGAAAAGCTAAAAGGTTGATCCAAGAAAAAGCTCGCGGGCCGAGCTGAAGCCTATAAAAATCGAATATCTTACACTAAATGACTGAATTTCAGGCCTAAGTTTAACACCAGGATTTTAAAAAAATCAGTATCAAGCATTATAGTTTTTCCAGCCATTTACTGAAAAAATGAAAATTATTGCTTTTCATTTGGCTGAGAAAAAATTTTTACACTGAAAAGGTGTAACTCAAAATTTTGCTCATTTCAACACCAATTTCGATCGTTTGTATTGCCTCATTAAATGACTGAGTGAGCCTTGCAGAACAAAAGAATCGGTTGTGCAGGTAGCTGACTGTCTGATTTAAGACCTTATTTGTTTAAATTGGTTGAGAATTAAAGAAACGGTGATGGAAACGTTATGGAGAAACGAAATCAAAAGTTGCACTTTTGTGTTCTAATCAATGAAATCACGACGCTTGTTTTAACATGCTAATCAATGGAAGCACGGCGCTAGTTCTCTTTTTCGCGAAAGCTTTGTGTACAAATCAATAGGGTATGTAATGGAGCAAAGCGCAACTTTTAAATTGGCATTTTCCTTGTGTTTTTGGATCGTCGTGTCTTTATTTCTTGCACAAATTCCACAAATGAGGCCTTAAATTCGAGCTAAAAGATGCAGCTATTGGCTGCTGGTTCCAATTATGACATACCTGTCTTTGTTTAGGATATACAGGGGTTGAACATAACTGGTACCTTAATTATTTGGCTTACTGTATGTCAAAATTTAAACAAGCAGCCAATGTCTGTCCTCTTTAGCTCTGATTTAAGACCTCATCTGTTGAAATTGGTTGAGAATCAAGAAACGGTGATCTAAAACCTAAGGAAGGAACGAAATCAAAAGTTGCACTTTGGTATTCTAACGATCTAATGTGCTGATCAATGGAAGCACAACGCTAGTTAATTTGTTCGAGAACGATTTGTGTACACATCAATAGGACATGAAGTAAAACAAACTGCAACTTTGGAATTTGCATCGTCTTTCGGGCTTTTGGATCATCATGTCTTTATTTCTTTAACAATTTCAAAGAATGAGGTCTTAAATTCGAGCTGAAAGATGTAGTTATTGGCTGCTGGCTCAAATTTTGACATACCTGTCTTTCTGTATGATATAACTGGTACCTTAATTCCTTAACTGTAAATCACTTGCCAAACCACAAACCTACTAATGCGCAGTATAGTACCTAATCGATATTGTGAACATGAGATACTAACCTCGAGAAACCCATCCATTTTTTAAGTTTTTTTTGTATTTTAAAAGTAAGCCTATAATTTCACACACGAAGAACAAAAGTACATTTTATCTTGCCTTAAATGTAAACTTGTAAAAATGATTACAAATTTTTGATACATGATATATTATATATCTTAGTCAATTTTCCCATTTTTACAGTCACGATTTACAGTCACATATTAATATCACATCTGCATATAAAGATACATAACATTTCTGAAAACGTTTTTTAAAGTTGATAATATGATAAAATAAAATCAGCACCTTTTACAAATGGGTTTTAAACTTGTTGCTTCCATAATTTTACTCAGTTTACACTATAGTCAAGTATCCGAATATCCTTTAATCAGTGTTCCCTAAGTGTTGGGAGGGTTTATTATTAGTGTTTGACTCTGAGACTTTTCTTTCTTTTTTTCTCTACTTCAAAATGTCCAATGTTTGTATGTTGCGATTGCACTTCTTCCAGAAACGTTATCCCGGAGACTCCCTTTAAGGGCAGAGTAATGGGAGAGAACATGGACCTTTTCGAGCATCATTATTTTTGAATTGTATGTCCAAAGTATATAAAACTATACATTTTTGGAAAGGAAATGAGTCAAGAAATCCCATGGTGACGTCAGATTTGTTCAAAAATATCGAGTTTTTGAGAAAATCACAAGAATACACTTTTTTACCCCAATTTTTTTGTGACAACTTAAAAAAAAATTCGTTCAGAGTAAAACAATTTTAGTTAGTTTTTCATGGAGAAGAGACATGAACTTAAGGAACGTTTTTTTATTTTTTTGAAATTCGTCTTATTTTTCGAAATATTGCACAAAATATGTGAAAAAAGCAATTTTGTCACTCTATTAAGATAAAAATTGCACATAATGGTGTATATTTTTGTTCAAAACAAATATTTTGAAAAAATGAAAAACCTTCCCCAGACTTTGATGTGCTCTAAGCGATAGTGCAAAAAGTTTACCTTTTGCTTGCATATTTTTCGAGTTATCTTGTCACAAAAATCGTGCAATATTGTCAAAAATGAACTCTGAGAAATCGACGTTTTAGTAAAAAAATGTCAAAATAATGCACAAAACGTCCGTATATTTTAAAACGTTAAGACTTTCACGCTTGTAAAAGCTGTATCTGGTGCATGGTCTAAATATGCATCTTTTTGCACCAATGAATCTATAATGTCTGGTTTTAGTGCGCCAGAATCCAAAATAATTAAAAAATCTAAATGGCTTTTCACTACAAATTTTTGTTTTGTTTACATCACATTTGCTGGCGTTAACAACATACCGAATGCGCCTTGACGGCGTTGGATATACGCGCAGAGTTGCGCCGCGTCACGCGACGCGAATCGCGCGCGTAATCACAATATTTCGCATTCGCGCATTTCTGACTCATTATTTCCCGCCAATTTACTAAGCTGTCTTGAGCCATGTGACTTTTTAGAGTTGAAAAGAGTGAAATCAATCAAGCAAAAATACGAATAAATATTGGCAAGTTGTATTTTATCAGTTTCGAGTGAAAGAATACATCTTAGTGTTGATAAATATCAAAAAATCTCAAATTCGGTCGTGGACGAATGTGTCTTCCATTACTCTGGCCTTAAAATTCACAGACAATAATCATTATTAGCATTTTCAGGTATTTCCAGACTAAAGTGAACACAAATCGTGTACTTGTGGGATTATTACTTTTATTAAACTGTTGCAATAATCACGGTAATTAAAAACCGAGTGTCAGAACCATATTTTCCAAAGTCCCCAGAATTAATGTGTTTCTCCAGAACCACCAAGCCTTAGAGACAAACAAAACATGTTTTATTATCTGAGCCTTGAGCAAATATACTCAGGTGGGCAATTTTGTTTCAATCATTTAAATCTGCAGAACGGTAAACAATACAAGTTATTTCGGTATATACTCGTATGATCACCTGATCAATAAAAAGGCCAAATTGCCATATGTATTTGCTTATTCTGTGGACAGCAACATCAATCTCGAGAGAAGACTTAATTTTAAGGAAAATAATGAAACGCCCTGGGCTCAGTCGTGCCAGTCTATTCTCTCCTCTCTCTTTGTCAATCACTTAACCTAAATACGATATTAAAGATGAAATGGGGCTGGTTTCTTTTGTCTTTTACAACGTTTAAATGTGATATCTGATGCAATCTTGTATAACTAGGCCAAACGAGATATTTTCCGAAAACCGGGATAATCATCACTTATCACAAGCTAACCCAGAGTAATCAAAATGTACTAATTGCCTTTAACTCTACATCCTGGCATACAAATACTTACTATGTCATGAGTTTTTTTACAATGCCAATACTTCACTTTTAGCTCCCGATTGGTGCATGTGTCCCAATATTCACATTAACATCCTTTGTTTGGATGGAGAATATTGTACAACATATTGCATGTTTTTTACCATTGTTGTATATAATTACGCTTTATTAATTAGCTTGAATTTCAAATGTCATATGATATTGCTTGTAATGCATTTCAGATACATTATTAAGTTGAGCTTGTAAGAGGCACTCCATTGCAATTAACTGTAGCCGTATCCGGATGTGAAGTAGCGAATGCTTTTGGCTATTAATAATTAAAGTCTTTTATAAAACATACCTTTGTCAGGTGAAGATTATATTTGTACATTTTAAGTAGCTTGTCCATTTAAAATTAATTGAATTAGATGCCTGAAGAGACGTTAGGCAGTACTCTTCCTTGAGGAAGAAAGCACTTGTTCTTAGTATTCTTAGTATATTCGACATGACATGTGAAATGTTTGGTTGAAGATTTGTATTGGATCCATTGGGCGTGACAATTACATTACATCATTTAAAAACAAATATCAACCATACATGAGAAGTTACAATTTGAAATCGGAGAACAGAAACAACCAGTGTTCATTTGCAATGCAAACAACTTTACTAAGGCCCAATGTCAAGTCCCACTATTGAGGATCAAAGCAGTAATCGTTCCATGAAGTGCGAGAGATGAACCTGCTGCGAGCATACAGCGTATTTATACGGCATTTTGCATACAAGCGAAGACCCACAGCGCACTATCACGTACGCGAAACGCTTGCGTGATTTGTTGACTGTACGTTGAAAGATCGGCATTCATGAATATGCAAGAATTCTCAGCATACGAAGCAAAGGGAATTTGCTTGTAGGTAAATGTTCTATAAACCTTTTCGTTCATGTTATTATTACCTAGCTCATACGAAAGGCAAGCCTTAAGGCAAATTATCATATATTTAAAGTAGTATGTGAGCCCTCCGGTGGGCAATTTCATTTATTCCCTTAGAAATGACAGCAAATACCAGAAAGAAGTAATAAAGTAAGCAGTAACATATTTAAAATATATAAACAAATACGTTCGTCACGTCATATGTATCTCTTTAATCTAAGGGTAATAAAGTCAATCTTGAGAGATGGCTTGATTTAAAGAAAATTTGCCCCTGGCTTAGTCTAGACAGAATATTCTTTCTGTCAATCACTGACCCCCAATACGATTTTAAAGATGAAATGAGGCTGCCTACATTAGGATATTGTTTAGTTCTGTCAATGTCGTTCATAAGATATTTGACGCATCCTTATCCAAGTCAACGGAGGCTATAATATTTGAAAATACAATCATCCTCAGCTTTCCCAAAGAAAATAATCGACTTAAAATTGAAATTGACTTAATAACTAAAATGTGACCCGACACGGCGAATGAGCCGTAAATTCCTCTCCGGTCAATTTTGTTTTATTTCGTGTTTAGAAAATATACATCATAAGCTTTAAAATGGTATATCATTTGACTTCAAACGATATCCAGAAGCGGGGTTATAGTTTGTTAAACTATGCTCCTTCAACAAAATGGTAGCTTCTTTCGTTTCTACATGTGACTCTTTTTCCACATTGCTGGCAATAAATATCAAACAGTCATAATAAGCGGTCATTTCAAATCATCTCTAAGTCAACGAGGTTTAAGAAAGTTCTCTCATTGTTAATTGTTGGTTATACATACCTATACAAAATACTTTGCCTGTAACCCACCACTTCAACAGGATTTAGCCAAAACAAACAAAGACCAGCGCTATTAAAATTCTATAGCCATACGGTAGAAGCTTATTATCCACTTTGGTGTTTGACTATAAAAATGAGTTTAAGTTACCGATGAATACGACCTTCATAGACATTTTACACTGTAACTCAGAATACAATTTAGGGAATTTACGGCTCATTCGAGCTGTACGGTCCCAACTGAGCTGACCAGCTCTAATTTAAAGGCAAAGCCAAATTTATATACCTCTGCAAAAAATACAGATTTGTATTAGATTTGTGGTTAGATTTTAAAAGTGATTGTAGAATCTAAGGCGTACTTACCCTATAACTACTGAACCACATTTTGTAAAGCGGAATACGAGGAGGAGGGGATAGCTTGCCACAACCCCTTAATTTTAAATCATAAACGTCATATACCATTACTATTGTATAGATACCAAAATAAGTACAAACACTCCTCACATAATATCGCTTTGTCGTTATAATGTGAGCACACCAATGCAAAATTGGGAAAGTCTGGCTATGTACACAAGTATAGGCACAGTTAAAATATTAAAGGAAATGGCTCTACCAAACTAATAATTAAAAAAGGCAATATCTCTTGGAATCATTTTACAAGAGCGAAAGGAAAATCATGGGATTTTACTCTAGAAACCTATGGTGGGTCCCACCAACCACCCCTCTATGGTCATTGTTGATTATCTGCCCTACCCTCGGGTAAGGTGCTTGGTATGAGTACAAAGGACAGAGTACAGAGTACAAAGCTTATGTCGTATGGGCGTAAAGAGGCGCATTTTTAACGACGGAATGAAACCATGTTATTTATTTATTTATTTATTTATTTATTTATTTGGCTTCATACACTGGTTACAATATCAAATAACAAAATTAGAAAAAAGATGGATAAATATATTGCACAAAGTAAAAGTATGTATACATGTGAATAAACCACGGATCCAGAACATGTAGGAGAGATACCAGTGTAGAGGATTGGGATGAACAGGTGCATATCACCTCTAAGACCATCCCACCTCAAGATCAAACATTTAATTAAGACACCCTACAAATAGCACAGCTGCATACGGAAACCCACGTACAAATGTCAGCCGGCCGAAAATTTAACTCAAAATGAGAATGCAAAAAATTAACCACATTGCTTTTAAAAACAGAAAAAGATGAAGAGGACCTAACACTAAGGGGAAGCTGATTCCAAATTGGCACAATGCGGTTAAAAAACTGGACTTAAAAGCTTCCGTTTTGCAGAAGGGGATCCTAAGGCGCAAGGTGTCACATGTTGATCTTGTGTTGGGACGGTCTTGCCCAATATCTGACTTGTAAAACTTGACATACTTGTAGACATCCAGATCGTAATTGTCAGACGAGGACTTGTAAAATAAACAAATATCAAGTTGCTCTCTACGAAGCGTGAGGGGTAACATACCCAGATGGCACAACCGCTCCCGATAATCCAGATCAGGATAGTGCATGATGAACTTGGTAGCTCGCCTTTGAACACTTTCGAGACACTGAATATTGTGTCTGGATGTACCACTCCAAAGGCAGCTACCAAAATCAAGATCACTCCTGATCAATGAATTATACAGGGCTTTGGTGATTTTTTCAGGTGCCTTAAAACCAACTGTGCGCATGATGAGACCCATTTTTATTGCACTTTTTTACCAATCTGTTAATATGGTCGTTCCAATCAAGTTTGGATGTGACATCAACACCAAGGTCTCTGACAGATTTGATTGCACTAAGTTTTGTGTTATTCATAAAATAATCAAAATTCACTAACAAACGTTTCCTTGAAAGGGTAATGACTTGGCATTTTGAGGGATGAAAATTTAATTCCCAAGTATTACTCCATGGAACAAGATGATGAAGATCTTCCTGAAGCAATTTGCAATCATTGACATTTTTTACATTAATGTAACATTTTGCGTCATCCGCAAAGAGTGCAACTTTGCATGATGGACAATGCTAGGCAGGTCGTTGATATATAAAACAAAAAGTAAAGGGCCAAGGATGGACCCCTGTGGCACTCCAGAAATAACAGGCAGCCAGTCAGAATAAACCCCATCAACAACGACCCTCTGCCGTCTGCCAGTTAAGTAAGCCCCAAGCCAGTGCGTTGTATGTTGTAACTTAGGGCAGTGTAAGGGGGTGCTCGCTTCAGGCCTTTGGGCCTTTTGGGCATCTCCTCATTCAAATTATGTGTCTTTTATATATATTTTGTATGTTGATTTGAATGAAATAAAATGATGATGTATGATGTATGATGTATGTATGTATGTATGTATGTATGTATGTATAATATTTATATGGTTAAATATTGTTTATAGAGACCTGCCTGGCCTGTGTAATTCTAACATTGCTCGATTAAAAAGACCGCAGACGTGTTAAGCTACACGTTGAATAGACACGAAAATGGAATCCTATGTATGTCTCCTTTAAAGGAATATAGTCAAGTTTCATCAAGAGTTATTTCCATCCTTAATTGTGTCAACAATTAGCTGGGAGCACGGTGGACTAGCGGAACGGGCACTGACTCTTAATCGTAAGGTTGCGGGTTCGAGCCCCGGCGACGCCATCGTGTTGTGCCCTTGAGTAAGGCACTTTATCTCGATTACTCCTCTCCACCCAGGTGTTTAAATGGGTACCGGCATTCTTAAATGCTGGGAAGGTAACAGACTAGCTGTAGAGGAGGTGTAGCGATCCCCCTATAGCAACATTACATGGAGGAGTCTGGCCCAATCGCCAATGAAAGAGAGATGGGCACTCCGATCACTGTTTATGCGTCTCCTTTACCTTTTTTTATTGTGTCAACATACTTTACCTGAGAAATTAGAATATTGGTGTAGTGTTGCTTCGGTTTCTATTAAGGGAAGTCTAACTGGGAAGCTGAAATGGGTAATAGACATACATGCAATAAAGTGGACATATTTTATTGCCTGTTGGAATATTTTGACTTGTGATTTTTTTGCATCATACGAGGGTTGGTCAATAATATCCCGCAACTATCATTTATCTCCGCTCATGCATGACTTAGATGACTGTTACTTACGATCAATAAAGTCTCTACCGTTGTCTTTCAAAACCCATAACAATTAGTATTATAGTACCTTTAATTACGTAATCTCATTTGCATAAAGTCATTACTATATGTACACTGCAAATTGTCAACATTGGCGGGAAATTTGAATTGTAGTTGAGGAACGTGTAATAAAAAGAAGCAGAAGTAAGGACCAAAGCAGTTTACAAGCCTTATTTTTGGTATGAGGTAATCTAAGTATATTCATTGATAATTGTGAAAAAGGAAATGTATCCGTCAACAGATGAAGAGAGGGTCCGTCTTTGAACTTCATCAAAAAATAGGCCTTAACGACAAACAAAAATGGTGAAAAAATCGTGAGAAAAGAGCCCACAAGGTGGAAGCGATAATCCAAATTATCTCCAAAATGAAACAAAAACAAATATGATTGTTGGTATGGTATGAGAGATCATAGTCAGGACAATAAAAAGTGTTGCAATAAAATTAGAAATATGCGCATCAGATGATGGTATGCTCATTAAAAGTACCAAAAATGTATAAAAAAAGATAATTTTATTAAAAAAGCGCTAAAAATAAGACTAATACAAGGTTTGCGGAACAGTAGCTGTTTGAGTGAATTGCTATACTAAGTCTTATGCTGAAATTAGACACACCTTTCAAAATTCAAATTTCTTATTCAATCCAGAGCCTCTCTATGATGTGCTACTTTGATTACAAAAACATGACCTTTTGAAAACAAAGGGTTCATTAAGAAAGAAATGATTGTGATTTCACCAATAATCAGTAGATACCCAATCGAACCAGGTACCATTTGTTAAATTTTGTCATCGATTAATCATTCTATCTCTTATTATGTAAAGAACAATGAGTGATAAAGCCTACTCAAAAAGATATTCAACATGATCCCTTATCTTTAATAAAAAATGGTATAGGTCTAAAAAGAGTACAGCATCATTTCTATGTTATCGGTCTACAAAGTCGCAAAAACCGCGCCCGATTCCATACTTTTATTCTCGAGATATTTGGAATTATGTAACAATACCTCAATTTGACGCGAGATTTTCTTGACTACTTTTCACCATAAATCAGGCGCTATTGTGTTTATGCTAATGTCATTACGTAATCAAGTATTCAACATCGCTAATACGTATTTATTTTGAAAGACAAAAGTACAAACTTGTATTTAGCGTAAGTAAAAGTCATCCAAGTCATGCATGAGCGGAGATATACCATAGTTGCAGGAACTTATTGACCAGCCCTCGTATCTATGTACTAAATGTGTTTGTAAATACTCATTTGTGTCTATTCTGTTAATAGAGTTGCCTAATTGAGATTTCTGCGCACGTTATAATTACAAAATGCAAGTTATGATGTATTATGTCTAGAGAATTTGATAAATGTTATATCATCGTTTACTTTCAATATTAGAATTCTTTATATAACTTTACAGAAATCCCACGTGGGTAGGATCGATACCATGGTCCGGGTCTACTCAAGCCTTCTGAATTATGTTTGCAAGCAAGAATGAGATTAGCGGACAATATAACCTTTTCACCTTACAAAGAATGTAATTGTTCAGACAGTCCCTCATTTCAAATATATAGTTTTGGTTTCTCTTTTGTTCAGAAACCAAAAATCAAGGGATTAAAAAGTAGAGCTGATCTGGTCTGCAATCATAACACTATTATGCTGGGAGGACACAGTATAGGGTATATAACCAGAAGTATACAATAGCCTATTGTGCTAACATAATTATTATCATGATTGATATCGGAAATCTATCCCGCGGACGACAGTTGATGCTCTCTGTCAACGGTAGGTGGCATATTACACTCACGAGTTCTAGGCCTAGAAATCATATACATGCGCGTATATTGAAGGATGGGGTGGGGATTTGTTTGTATGAAACATAAACGATGCATGGAGATGATTTGATTATGAATTAGTTTATTATCCCCGGAAGCACAACCCATACCTCTTTAAGAGGGGCTCCCCTCCCTATATAACCACATCTTCCCTAAATTACCCCTTTCCCCCTCCTCCTCCACACACACACACACACATCTCTTCTCCCCTCTATCTTCTACTTTTTGCAGTAATATTTGCTTCAGTAAAAGTCATTAGTTTAATAGAGGTCATATAATGGCCTTCCATCGATTCTGGTACATGTGATTAAGGACATGAATCGATTTTGTTTATAGCACCTATACAGTTACAATAGTGGCCCCTTTTGTAAGGTCGAATGCAAATATTTCGATGGTCTATATATTTTCACAGTGAAATCAGCTTAGGCTATTTCGTAGTCTCAAGTCAATGCTTTCAAACTAAATCAATGCTTTCAAATGTAGACTGCTTTGTTCGACTTCTCTGCTCGTGAATATTGCACTGCGAAATTTAAACATTTCTTTTGTATACTTAGATCAGGTAACTCGAAAATCCTGTAATTTTATTCGTCACACCACTTATAAGAAACTGAAACCAAAACCGAAACTACCTGTCACAAATGTTTAGTTTTAAACAAAAGGTAGAAACAATGAGTTCGATATCTTGTGATTCAAGTGGTTAGGCAGGACAATAGAAAACCACGTGACCAAAACCAAAACCAAAACTAAAACTCAATATTTGAAATGAGGCAATGTCCAGACATACGGTATTCGTTTTGAACAGTGCAGTATTCTTACCTTTTGGTGACAAGACGGACTAACTAAATTATATATAACATCACTATAAGGTGTGCTTTTCGAAATTGATCGAAGTAATTTTTTTTCATAGGGGACGTGTTAAAGTTTAATCATACAAGGTGTCGCATAAAAAGGTTACATGTAGAAAATGAACCGCATTTTGTGATGGTACAACAAAACAATGTGATTTTTTCAGATATTATTTATTTATTCTTCTTCTAACTCTTTGCAAAGTTTCAATTCCGTATCTTAAAAGCAACTTAACTTATGAGCCCAAGATGTCAGGGGTGTCCAGAGTGGCTAACTATCAAAATATCGCACAGCGAAAGTTGAACATAAGCACACCCTTGTTTGAAATCTTTTCGCTATTGTGTTTCTCTTATTTTTCATTATTGAACTTATTTCACAAAAGAAACATATTGAATAATTAAATATTATACACTGAAAATAAATCAGTTTTAGAGCTTCTTCACTCTTGGTGGTAAAAATAAAGGAAGATGGTCATTAAAGAAGAACACATTTTTGGTGAAAGCAGTTCTGCACGCTGTATCTCCTGTTATTAACATAGTGAAATAAATAACAATCTTTTGCATTTAGACCTTGTTTGGATTTTGTTGACTTGAAATCGCTGCTGTTTGTTTTTACATTTCTGACTGAAATAGAACTGAACAAGTTTTATTCTTTGTTTATCAAAATAGCCTACTACATCTGCCATGCTATGGCTGGGCCTACTCCCGCCAAAATGCACGGTGGCGATAATGAACCTCATGTTGCATTATGTCACGTAAAGAGCTTGGTCAGGAATGCCTGGAATGCG
Organism: Amphiura filiformis; assembly: GCF_039555335.1. Taxonomy (NCBI): domain Eukaryota; kingdom Metazoa; phylum Echinodermata; class Ophiuroidea; order Amphilepidida; family Amphiuridae; genus Amphiura; species Amphiura filiformis. The sequence continues at coordinate 18,115,017 of NC_092645.1, forward strand.
GGCTAAGTACGTAGGTTGTGAACTTGACATTCACAGGGGTACTAGTAGAGGGTACATAGATTATGTCATGAAAAGGATATCTATATTTGTTAACATTAACTTAGATTACTTTCAAAAATCTACATGTAACCTTTTTTTGGGACACCCGGTACATGTAATACATATTTTTTAAAAAGCGGCAATGAACGGGTTGTAATGAAAGGATTGCATATAGGGACTTGTCTGGTCTGAAGTTTCCTATACTTTTCCTGCACAGTAGCCCAAAACAACTTTAGTCAATTTCCTCACTCGTTGATCAGCGCTGTTTAAACTTTTAGATAGCAATTAAACAGTGTCGCTAACATTTGTCGTTTGCTATCGCTACACAAACTTCAAATCTTAATCACAGTAATACAATAGTTTGTCATATTTGGTACAGGACAAAGTTCTTGAAACCTTTAAACCATAGATAACCATTAATAATGGGTCAAGCCTATACTTTCCTTAGTAACCATTAATTTTGTGTCGCTGACATGGTTGCAAAGGCACATATAATTAGAAAGGTCAAACACAATACCCGCCTTTAAAAGTTTCTGTGACTTAACAATAAATTAGGTTGTTTACAAAAGTGTAAAAATGTTGTAGCAGGTATGACTGCATAACATAACGTTGTCAAATTTGACGAGTGCAAGAAGACTCTAAGTCCACTTTTGACCAAATTGAGTTACATGTGGTTTTGAAGCTATCGGATGAAGACAAAAATTCTGACATTTTTTTAAACATTTGGCCCCTCCCCATAGGGGTCAAGAGGGGTCAAAAATGAAAAATTGTCCAATGTCGTCAAGAGACAAGTCGTCGGCAGAGTGCTACACAATCGTAAGTGCAGTTTGGACAGTTTTACAGGAGAAGCATTTTTGTGTTTAGCGTAGCCGTTTGTTTCCAAGTAGCCATAAAATGACATGAGAATGTAAAGCAATTGGATTTTAATAATATAAACTATATAAAATGGTGTTAAAGTTAATAAATCGATGAATTATTTACTGATTTAGATGTCGTAAGTGCCACATACGATAGTGTTACACTCAAATTGAAATGAGTGTAGAGTGAAACACTATCGTATGTGCCACATACGATAGTGCTGCACTCAAATAGAAATAAGTATATAGTGCAACACTATCGTATGTGCCACATACGATAGTGTAGCATTCATTGCTAAATTAGGATATGCGTAATATCGGCTCAAATATCCAATATTTTGTCATTTTATGTTTCTTAACAAGTGTTAATTTATTTTGACACATAATATTAACAATAGCAAGACACCTTTTGTCGTAATGTTATCTCTCAAGATTTATTACTGAATCTAAAACTAAAAACACCGGATTTATCGTCTCTATTACAAGTCATGAGAGATATGAACCAGCATGAGCCAGCATGATGACAACGCATACAGCGGTCAGCGTTACAGTTAATGGTGTGTTAGAGACTGTTGTGCACTTACGATGGTCTAGCATTCCGTGATTTTGTTGTTTAGGCCCAATAAAGTAGCGTATGTGGCACATACGATGGTCTTGCAGCAAATGAAAAACAAAATTAGCGTGCAAGACTATCGTAAGTGGCACATTTATACGATAGTCTTGCATGCATTAATTAAAATTGCATTGCACTTACGATATTTTATTTTATTAATTAAAAAATAATTAAGCAATTTTTAAACTCAAAACCTGGTTTAAAATGTGCGTTTTTATACGGCCTTCCATAATGCGTAAAAATCTCATTTTGGCCAAAAATGTCACTTACGATAGTGTAGCACTCTGGCGACGAAGTCAAACTACCCGTCTCATCACAACGATTACGAAAATATTTAATTTATGATATATTTTGAGCTCGGTTAGAGAGGGTTACTTCCGGTTAAAGGTCAACTGAGGTCAAATTTAAAACAATCTTCAAATTTAACAAACAAGGTGTCAAATTGCTCGTCTTTGCACATAGATTTCCGATATGGTTAAATATTTCCAACATCTGATTCTTCTTGCCTATACCCATGTACCTGAGAAGTATCAATATTATGGGTTTTTTTTGGTTTCCAAATTATCTTATTTTAAGTTTAAACGATCATATCTCAAAATGCCAAATATGGACTTACGGTCTTTTTGCGCTCAGGTTTTCAATTCTATATAACGATGTATACGTCAAGATTCTTTCCAATAAACAAATAATACTAACCTAGTCCCATGGCAAAGTGTTGTTCAGTTTGGTGATAAAATACATAAGTTACGAGAGCCACAATGTAGAAAGTCTGAGAAATTGTCTAATGCAGATAGGGTGAGGTTTTGATTCATTTAATATGCGGACGGCTAGAGTATAAAAGCAAACGGGTTTCTTTGCCTTGGATAATTTGTCCAGAAAATGGTAGCAGAATTGGTGGTCAGATGAAAGCGACATCGAAAGAAGACAGAAGTATTCCAAAGATTGCGACACCGAAAAAGACTGAACATCTTAAACTGTAATAATAAGGTCACGTGACAATCGCAAAAAAAAAACGACTTTAATTACGTCCAGGGCAGTACGATCATCCTCATGACATGAATAAAATCATCTGTGCGCTACTCACTCAATATATTTACAGTCTCTTCCAGTCTAGCAATCGTTGGAATACTTATGTCTTCTTTCCCAGTAGAACTAATTACGTCAAGAACAGTTACGACCATCATCAAGACATGGATAAAATCATGTGTGCGCTACTCACTCAATATCTTTGTAGTCTTTATTCAGTCTTGCAATCTTTGGAATACTTATGTCTTCTTACCCAGTGGAACATCAAGGACAGTACGACCCATCCTCAAAACATGAATTAAATCATCTGTGTGCTACTCACTCAAGACCTTTACAGTCTCTGTCATTCTCGCAATCTTTGGAATACTTTTTCCTTCTTTCCCTGTGGAACTGTGTCCCATTACCATTTCCTGGATACATACCCAGGACAGATAAACTTAATACTGGATTCTTCCGGGTATTTGCTGTTCCAAAACACTCACCCTCTCTGCGTTGGATGATTTATTGCACCTCCGCTATTTTAAGCTCTAGTAACTTGAGTATGTTGCAACAAATTGAACAGCTTTTTACCCTGAGCGTAGGCTAGTGTTTACTGTTTCGTGGAATCTCTGATTGAGTGGTTTCTTATTTTTAGAAGGATCTATTTTGAGGATGTTGCGATACTTATGTGATGTGATCAAGCACAATCAGTCAGAACTCGGAAGTATTAAATCTCAGTTTCTTATAGGATAGCAAAAAGCATTAAATAAAGCCATATTTTGCAGAAAACCCCTTCATACTGCAGTTACTGTCCGTTTTCCTATACACAATACACAGTGCTCTCACCATTGACGCGTGACCCCTACAAATGATCTACGTTGGAAGAATGGGCACTTGCCTAGTTAACATCACTGTGTGAAAAATAACCAGCCAATATGTTAGCTATTCTCCAAACTTCTAGCAAATATATTTCTCTAACATGACCTAAAATTACAGCTAGGTTAGATGTTCAGAAATAGTCGCACTTTTGTAAAATATGAGTGAGGGCAAGGCATAGCTAGCCAACTCCCCGTGTTAATTGAATGGAGATTTGACCGAAAATATTGGTATCGGACCGCTCACTTCTGAAGAATGCCACAAAAAAACGGTACAAGCTACATTTTAACTATTCTCTGGCAATCATCCCGATGAGTTTCTTATATAGTATGCCGAAATTGGGTACTGTAGGTGATTGACAAATGGTCGCACTTTTCTGATAAATAAGTGACAGTGAACATGAAATATCAGCGCCCATAAACCCAAGTTAGTAGCTAGTTAGTGGAGGCCGTCACGGGACTGATTATTGATTATTGAAGTGCCTTATTAATAGATACGCACGATTTAGGGCAAGAAAAACAAACCGGGACACTTTTGGAGACATCATCATCATCATCATCATCATCATCATCATCATCATCATCATCATCATCATCATCATCATCATCATCATCATCATCGACATCATCATCATCATCACTTTCTACATTTTTTTTAAACAACATAGGGCCTACCGTTTTAATAAGATTTTTTTCTTGAAATGCATGTAACTATAATTATTGTTTAGAGCGTGATGAAATAAAACATCACGATTTTCATCACAAAACAAATATAATGCATAAGAAATCGTTTGTTTTAGAGCGTGTTGATGAAATAAAACATCACGATTTTCATCCCGAAACAAAGTAATACATAAGGCTGCGTTCACAAAGAAGTATACTATTCGGGTATACGATGCACGTTTTGCAGGTGCACGCGTATAGTTTAAATCGAGCAAGGTAATTTCATAGTACCGGGTCACATAAGAGCTATTCGAAAAGGCCGTATACCTGCGTTTAGTATAGTATAGTGGGAATCGCGCGTGTTCGATTTTAGTGCAGCGTATACCGTCCAAATTTTAAAAACCTAAACCATATGTGGGTAAATTAATTTTTTAATAGATGCACTATCTAATTCTTCACATTATGACACCTCATTGAATGCAATGTGACCTCAAGAAAGTTACAAGCATTTGATAAGACGAAGAAAATGGGTAAACTGACATACTCGCTGTTCGCTATACGAAATACGCTCATTCGATCAGGCTGAGTTCACATAGTATACTCCTATATGAACTCAGCCTGATAGAATGAGCGTATTTCGTATAGCGAATACCGTATACCGTATACTTCTATGTGAACTCAGCCTCAGAAATCAATTTTTCGTGAGTGATGAAATAAAACATTAACATTGTCATCACGAAACAAAGTAATACATGAGAAATCGTTTGTTTTAAAGCGTGATGAAATAAAACATCACGATTTTCATCACAAAACAAAGTAATAGGCCTACAAAAGAAATACATTTTTCAAGAGTGATTGAATAAAACATCACGATTTTCATCACGGAACAAAGTAATACATAAGACATCGTTTGTTTGATTGCAATCAACCGCGACAGTTCGTCTCACACACATAACAATGCACTGCGATCAAATAGGTTGATGACAACATTTGATTGAATGGACTGCACTTGGCATGATTACGTGCACCGGTTCAAATCCTTTGGAGCCAATCAATAATATCACGTACAGCCTCTATGCAAATTAGAGTTTACACACGCTGCAGCTGGGGTAATCGACCGAAGCTTGTTGCCGTTAGTGATCGAATGCATGAGCTTATTTGCTTTACTGAATCGATTTACTGGATTAATTTCCTGTTAACTGGGTTTAATGCCACAAAGGTCGAATCGCCTTTGCCATGGACCATGACTGCATCATGTTAAAATTGAACATCCAGTTCCAAAGACATGACCTATTAAATAGTTTCCAAAACAAGAGGAAACAAAAGGAAATATTTCCTTTGTTTGGCTATATCTCAAAATCAATATTTCCGAGTTCCGACTGATTTTTCTTGATCGCATCACATATGTTCAGTGTGTGTACATAATAGGAGGCTTTCCTGACCAACGAGTAGGTTGCAATAAAGTAATAGTAGAGAGCTTGCGATTTCCAAACGTAGATATCGGACGTACGTTGATCTATTCAAAACCACTCTCCTGTATCGAAGCGAGGTCACGTATTTAGCTATTTTTGAAGATATTCCACGTGCGAAATCGACGTAGATACATCGTTGAAAATGCACAAAATTTGTCCATTTCACAATATTTTAAAGACAGTCAAAGATAATGAACATACGAAGGAAAGTCTAATTATTATTATGATCCTTTTTGTTTGTAACAAATCATTATAATAAAGGTACAGCGATGTGTTAAAAATGGACTAAATTTAAACGCAATATTCATACGCAGAGATTGTCTATTGAAATGTGTGTGATACTTTACGTATAAAAATTTAGCTTGCGATTTTACATTTTGGACTCAACGTAGCATTAAAACGTACGTTCCACCATGGTTCCACGTGGAAATAGGCTGATTTTACCTCGAGTCTAGGTAAAGGAAACGTAGAGAACGAGTATTTCTCTACTAATGTTATAGTCAAAATATCATGTGTTTTTTGTACAGCTGAGGGGTGGTGCAATAACTTTGTGTATCCCCGAGGTGGTGAAGTATTATAGGGGTGGGGGGCAAAGTTTGGTTGGCAGGTCAAAAGGGGGGGGGCAAGCACTTATTTTGCAGGTCGAAAGATGGGAGGGGGGAGGGCAAGGAAATTTTGGCTCAGATATTTTAGGAACATTAGGAACACGTTCAAATATGCACAATTCCTGATCGGTTATTTATTTATTTATTTATTTATTTATTTATTTATTTATTTATTTATTTATTTATTTTTATTTATTTATTTATTTATTTATTTATTTATTTATTTATTTATTTATTTATTTATTTATTTATTTATTTATTTATTTATTTATTTATTTACACACAAATTCAAAGTATAGACCTCTGGCAAGGCAACGGTTCACTCGCACCTATAAGATTAGTATTTTTGAAAAGAGCTGTATTGTATTCAATCTATGTTTGCAGACATACACAGGTGATTAGTGCAATCTGCTTATGTTAGCATGGTTGGGCGATCTATTCAAACATTGTATTCATCTATTGCGATTATTACGTCACTTCTTAACTTATGGAGGCCCTGCATTCTTTTATCGATTGGCTCCAAACAAGGGTTTGAACCGGTGTCCTTCACCGTAGTTATGGCGGAGTGCAGTTCAACAAAAGCATGATTGCAATCTACCACGACATTTCGGCTCACACACATAAGAAATGCACTACGATAAAATAGGTTGATGAAAACAGTGCAACAGAGCATTAATGCCCAAAATTGAAAAGCTGTATAATTTATAAACAATATGCACTACACATAAAAAATACTACTAAGGGATTTTCAACATATAAGAATCCAAACAATCAAGTACCAACATGCACAGTTTTGTCCTTATATCACTTTTGGGTTTATAACAGAATGTTTTCAAGCCTCTATCGTGATTGGCAGCTGCATAAGACATATCTTTGATAGCTGATAATGCCCATCTATTGACCAAGTGGCTATTAACTGATGAGTACTGTCATTATGCTAAAATGAAATCATTGTATCAACAAAGGCGAGAGACTCGTCCGTCGATATGCTCAAACAAATCGCTACACTGTTCAATGGCTTTCTTGTACTATATGAAATAATTATGGTGGGCGATTTGAAATGCACGTGCCCTGAGCAAACTACGATGCGTACGCACACTGCAGGGCAAAGAAAAATGGAAATTGTCATAATTCGCGCGCATACTGCCGGGCAATGACGTCACATATCAAGTGGTCTATACCCGATCAATGTTGGAGTTGCCTATAGCCTATATGTTTAAAATTCAATATGGCTACCGAACTGTCATGTGGTCCAGTGGATTAGTGCGCTGGACTTCTGTATTCTGTATGTAGCAGCGGCGTGGGTTCGAGGCCCACCTGTGCCGAACTGAAATTCCATTTTGTTTTAAATTTAATATTAGAAAAATGAGACTGGGCGAATTTATGTATGACGTAGAGGATTAAGATCCCTTTATTGATCCCTGACCCCACCGACTACCCCGGGCTGATTTCATGCAAACCAAATCACCAGGTGACTGACTATAGGACATAGCGCCACAACACGAGCGTTGGTAAAGTATGTGGCTTTACTGCAATACATAGCTACGTAAAAACGTACGTGTTAACGTACGTAAAAACGTACGTCCTACGTCTACGTTTGGAAAATCGCAATCTCTCTAGTGCAATAATCGCAACGGTGGACAGTGTCATAAGAAGGGGTAGCTTAGAAGCGGAATCATCAAATCCCATACTAATAACAATTTTGAAAATTCCTGAATAGATTTTTCAACAAAAAAGTTGCAAATCAGGGAAAACCTCAGGCAGTATTATATATTCCAGTATACAATTCAAGCGCATCGGTTTACCGTTTTTACGAACGTTGACTCTTTGCAAATTGAATCGTGGGCGGAGTATTCGCTCATGTTTTTTTTTACCATCCCACTTGTCTATAATCATGTCTTGAAAGCATTAACCGACGGGAATACTTTTGGTTGCATAACCACAAACACCAGGTTGAAAATACTGTTTTAAGGTTGATATATGCTTTGGCAAGGAACTATAAGCAATTTTGAAAATATGGCCCATTTCCAAATTATATTAATATGATAACAATCAAAGATATACATGTATTGTTGAAATTATGTCTGAGAATAATTGGCTATCATCGCACCTCATTTTAGCGAACTATTCTTTATTACAGTTGAATATATAGTGATGTATATTTAAAATGTTAAGAGGCAAAAGCCGATAGCTTTTCTGGGTTAAGACTATCAACATTTGCCCTGTAATCACAGTTTTTAAGGAAATATCTACATTAAAAAATCCAATTTATCAGAAACTGTGATAAAAAATAACATATATTTCCATATATTTCCATATAATGTTGTATATATTTGACGAGTTATATTTACCTATATTTCAAATGGGAAATGGGTTTATCGAGTTTTGCATCTGATATCGTTATTTTAATGTGTTAGATTCATTACGTTGTCACGCCACCCTAGGGTTTTGTGTGGGATTTGAAAGTGATATGAGATGAACATAAGCGTGGTAGATTTATATATCAGAATATGTCTCAAAATAACCGCACGTTTCAATCATAGTTTAAAGTTGTTTTACAATAACAGAATTATCATATTTATATATATCGTAGTTATGGGTTATTTTCTTCAATGTCAAATAATAGATAATTTAATAATCTCTTTGTAAAAGTTTAATATGGTGAGGATAAAGAACGTAGTATTTGTTGTTGTTTTTAATATTAAAAAATATTACCCCGTTTTGCTAAAGGAAACACAGCTAAATCCCAAATCCTTTAAAAAAGTTCTAGCTAGCAATACAAGTCAAATTTTAATATTGGAGGGCAAATTGGCCAAAAACAATAACATTTGCATGTTTTGGTCATGGCATGGTATTTAAAACTTAGCCCAAGTATTCAAAATTGTATTATTATATTTATGTTAATTTGGATATTAAAGGTAGATAGAAAATGTATGTTTGACACAATTAGAATGCATAACCTCATTTTAGTCTTTGTATAAGTTTGTGGGCTTGTTTGTCACTACAAACACCCTACAAACGTATGTTTTTGGCCAATATTTCAAAAAAAATTACCAAATATCAAATTTTGACTTTAATTTCCAGTTAGAATTAATTAAAAGCTAAGGATTTACCTATGTTTAATTTGACAAAACAAACAAACAAAACATTGTAATTATCTGTGATTGTGAATACTCAGACAATTGAATACGCCGTGGGGTTATTCCAATGCAAGGGTGATTATCTTGACGAACGCATTTGCACGAGCATCATAGTTCATCAAACTTATAAATGCGTCAGTTGTAATTAACCGATAGGCAATTAATTGCTGTATTAATTATTTTAGTTTAATATAAACATCCCGGAAAAAATATTTTAAATTTAAACGTTGTAAATTCACCGGCTAGAAGGCTAGGCAAGGCACTGATGACACTTGTCAGGAAAAGTTAATTACAGGATAAGTTAACTATATCAATCGGTTCTACTACTTCTTTCTTATTACCATAATTTGGTAACATGCCAAAAACAGTTGTTATAACTTGTAGACTAATTTGACACCACACTTAACAGGTATAAAAAATCAAATTTATAGAATGTTATAGAATGTAACAGAATGTTCAATCATCATTTGAAATATTTCCGAGCTTAACAGCCTTATTTATTCAACTTGTCATCGGAACTGAAATGCGCCACAGCGTATTCAGGTGACACATGTTACAAAAATCAGTCATTTAATTGATTAAATCAATTAGGTTAATACGAGCATACGAGGGCAATGTTTATGCAGACATCTAATCAAACTTGTTCGTACGCATAATTGCGGCAATAGCTAGTACATTTGTTTTACGTTGATCACATCTGAAAGAGAGTTGAGCATATATAGACATTGCCAATTTGAATTTGATCATATGTTATGTAAATTAAATTGCAAACAAGCACAAACACTTTAAAATGCAGCGCGCCGTGGTTCATGGCCTTATATTATATTGAAAAAGCTGCACCAAAAATGTATACGTTATGTATATTTAACAATATGAAATTTATATGCCACCGTAGACTCAACAGGCGTCAAAAGTGCGAAATATGACGTAAGCTGATAGAAAAAATACAATCAATACACAGCGGTGCGAAATAGTTTCCACTGTTTACTCAGTGTTTTAAGTTGTTTGAATATTTAAAACGGTTAAATTTGTATATTTATGACGCGAAGTACTTTTTGTACGTGTGTCTGAGAGCCAAAAAGAATGTTCAAGAATCAGTGTTAATTTTTATTATTTTGTTACAAATTCAACAATATTATAAGTATGATAGTGGAAAGCCCTGTTTGATTGAGACACTTGTGACATATCCATTTTAAATAATATATATACCATTAATAAACAAGCCACAACAAGTTTGTCAAATTATTCATGAAGTAATTTGAAATGAGCTATAATTGCCAGTAACGTCAATTTCCAAACACAGGAGATATTGTAACCGACAGCCCCTATTATTTGAAATGGTTGTTAATGCCTACACTATGCGTGTACCTATACTTGGTGTTTTACGTTCTTGTTTTTGATTCTATTGGTTCCTGTGAGGTCAACTTAAAATTATACTTAAGTCCATTCCCGTTTAACCTGTGAGGTCAACTTAAAATTATACTTAAGTCCATTCCCGTTTAATTAACGTTTACCTCCAACGTGGTTTGTTCGAAAAAGAGCTGTTCTGATCTTGTAAGCCTACAATGAAACCGAACTAACCTACATTTATATCCTCTAAGTAGGTAACAGAAGAATAAGTGTGATCCAAGTGGGTAATTATGTATACATATAAACAAATTCAAAGTATAGACCTCTGGAAAAGGCGACCGTTACTACTAGTTTCACAGCATACCCTTACTTACGATCATTGGGTATACCGATCATCAGACGGATAATTTGTCATGGTTTCAACTTAACAGTAATGCATACACATGTATATACATTCTGTGGTGTCAGAGCATGACAAAGCCACCTTCAGCACAGCCTCTACTCCAAAAGTAGTCGAAAGTGCCCAACCACTTTAAATAGTGGGGGCGTAATATAACAAGTATTATTTTTCAGCTGACTAACTTTGGAATTAAAGTGCTCAAACCCATTACAGGTGAGCGTAGAAACAAATTCAAAGTATAGACCTCTGGAAAAGGCCTTTGCCAGAGGTCTATACTTTGAAATTTGTTTCTACGCTCACCTGTAATTGGTTTGAGCACTTTTAAGGGGACTCGATCTTTTGTGCGTAATTATAGAGGGCCAGGGGATTCACTCTGTCATTAAAACAAATTATTTGAAGAAGTCAAAGAGCCATAGGAATAAAAACTGTGGTGTAATTCACGCCAGATACAATTTCTTTATACGACAAAAATTTTTGTAATCGATCAAAAACAAACGTTTTATATCAATTTTAAATTTAGCCTGAATCCGTAAATATGGTACCTCTCGCCATTTTTTAGGTCAAGGCTATTTTTACCATTATGCAGCGAACCATTGTTGAAGCTATTTCACATACATGTACAAAACATTCTAGAGAAAGAATGAGGACATATAGTGTTGAAATATCTTTTGTTGATTTTGAATGATAATGTCATGAAGTCGTAAATTTTAAGGTCAAATTCCTAAAACCAAAACAAAACAATGCGACGCAGATAATTCCCGACTTACGCAATTTCATCATCACATCAGTGTCTTTATTATTTGTTTGAAACCTTTCCCAAACGTTCGTGCTATTTATGCATAAAACGGCTAATCTATCTTTACAAAACGCGTCTTTTTTAATAAACAAAAGGCTAAAGATGGCATTATGAGATTTATCTTTTATCATTACACTCATCCGCTCAACTGCCACGGTGGCCGAGCGTTAAAGCGCTAGACGCGTAAGCGAAGGAAGTTTAGAATCGCTGGTTCGAGTCCCAACGAAGCCTGTGAAATTGTTTTTTTCTTCAAAATTCATGATCGCATTCCGAAATGAGTCACTTGTCGGTAAGTCATGTATCGTATCCTTAATTCCAAAGTTAGTCACCTGAAAAATAATACTTGTTATATATACATATAAATATATAATAAATGCAGTGCTCTTGGCATGAAGGAGACATACGAGACGATGGAAATGTTTCAGAAAGTGATTAATTACTCAGATCATATCTGGAACATTTGCGGTGATCTAAAAGCGATTTCCGCCGAGACAGGAGTTGGGTGCGCCTATAAAAGACGAAAATATGCCATTTAGCAGGTAAAATTTACAGCCGTTGATGGATCCTATAAACTGATCCTATAAACTGTATCCCGCTTTACACCAAAGTGGTCTTATTAAAACTAGGTAGAGGTGATAAATCAGGATGGTAATGACTTCCAGTCCCAGAAAAAGAACACCTGATGCCAAACTCAGAGCACGTATTTTCATTAGGCCCAGATCAAAGAACTGATGCGCGATTTTAAAAGAAAATTAAACCTACTTGAGTTAGCAGCATTGCTTAAGTCCTATCAGCTAATGGGATGCAGCATTAGTTTAAAAATGCACTTTTTGCATTCTCTTCTTAATTTCGTTACACTGATATGTGTGATGTAAGCAAGCAGCATGGTAAAGGTTCCATCAAGGCATTTAGGTATCGAGGATAGCTAAACCCAGATATGGTGTTACAAGGTAATTACTGATGGTTTCTACAACATAGTGTCTCAAGGAATTCGGAACATTAAGAGAACATATGGACTGCCACTACTGAAGATGTTGTGAAGGCAATTAAAGCGCACTGACAGCCTGTAGTAAGATGTAGCCTACAATGCAAGGATATATAGGATAGTTTATTTAGTAAAATTGATACATAAAAGTAACCTAAAAGTGTGTCTTGATGGATGAAATCAGCACCCCTTATTTAGTCAAGAGCCACCAATAGCTTGATTTCACTCAGTAGACAAGAGGTTTTTATATTTTGTTTTCATTGATATAATCAGTACTGAAATTACTAACGCTAAACGTTTTCAGTGGTAAAATAAGTTATAATTTCAGTGGTATTAGTGAGTTTCACTGTGATTATTGGAATAAGGCCATCTTAATTAAATCCTGTGTCTCAAAGCTGCCGCGCGCGTTAGTAAAATCGTGCGAGTAGTCCTCTTTGAAAATTAAGAAATTCAATTTTTTTATCTCTTTTTATTTATTTTTAACAAAAAGGTGAAAATAAAACTCAAAATTCATATTTTATGTCAAGTTTTCGATTTTTTCCGCAAACTTTGGACACGAAAAAAATAAAAGTGAAGAATAATAGTTTGTAGCAGTGACTTTTTTGTCTGCTATTCCAACATTTGCAACATTGAATATTTTTTGCACAAAATGCTTGTCCGAAATCCTGTACTGACACATAAAAAGACATACGATTTAATGGCCTAACCTTGTATTAGCAAATATTATGGCAGACAATTAAATGAATGAAAAAGACTGCTGAAAATATAGTCGCCCTACTCATTTCAGTGTTATTTCAGAATTAAGTGATTTGTATCAGGAATTTTATTTTAAAGTGTAACTATTTTTTGGGGTATTTAACTGGATATATAGATGAGACCCATAGTTACAAATTGGTACCACATACAACAGGTAGGCTATAGGTTAATGAACGCGTATTACTTATTGGGAGAGAAATTAGACAAACTAATGCACGCGCGCTAATTTTGATGCGTTTTAATGCACGATCCCCGAAGGGGGTGTTCATTAGACGCAAGTGCATTATTTTATCTAATTTCTCGAGTAATACGCGTTTATTAACCTATTTCATACACGAGAAGAAGAAAAAAAAAGTAATTTTTTTGTGTTTTTATCACTAAAAATGTTGGAAAATAGAAGCAAATATAAATGCATCAACCCGCTCGAAAAATGAATCAATCCTACGTGACGCGAACGCGAACGAAACACTGCGCGTAGTACGCGGGGTGCACAATATACACAATAAATATCTTTACATTAACAGCACACATTTTACGGCGGTACTACATCCCTAGATAAATGGTACAGACTTACTTCCTATATTTCAACTACCACAAATCACTTTGGGTAGTAATGGTTCCATGACTGCAAAAGTGAAGTACAACATGTTTCACATATGATGTGAAACTTTAGTAGCGTTGTTGCGGCTCCCGTATGCATATGCACCGTAGATCTTGATGAATAGACTTACGGTTAAAAGTCAATCAGCTGTATAATTTGAAGTATTCAACATGCGTGACACACCACGAAGAGCTTGCTGATATCAATCAATAAATCCGACATGAAATCGAATCCAAAGTATAATACACATAACAATGAGAGGGTTTGTGCATCGATGCATATATAATAGTAGTCCTCTTCAATGAGGGCGGTGGTTTTCGATTCACAAGCTTCATGGTCATCGCGGAGTTTTTGAATATAAATTATTATTATTATTATTATTATTATTATCATCATCATAATAATAATTATTATTACTATTTGAACCAACTCGATATTATGAGTTCAGTTAATAAAACTTGAAGGGTCTTTTGGTGAAAGTGGTGCCGCAATTGGGAACTTGATCCAATTTTTCCCTTCCCCTCTTCACCTGTGCCTGTTTGATTGTTGTGGATAAAGGGTATGACCGTAGCCATGACTACTATGTTCCTTCATTGTTAGTTACCGTAAGGGATTAAACTAAGGTTTAAACTCAGTCGCTACGCTATCGCGACGATTGATTGACTTTTGTTGAATAAAACCGCTGTTCCAAAGGCGACTGGGTGTAAACCTTTACCTAAGGTGTCTAATACGGTAAAACAATGAAGAGAATTACCATAACACTTATCGGGCTTGCGCAGCTGAGCAGTCTCTAATCCCTTATGAAACTAACCATATCAGTAGTGGGGTGGGGAGGTGGGGATTGCGGGGGGCCGGGGCAGTGGCGGTTGTAGGCATTTTTCGGGGGTTCAAGGGTGGGGAGGGGTCAAAGTGAATTTCAGGGGGAATCAACCAATTTTGCGCAAAAATGGAGCAAAAAGGCTTTTCTATCTCAATTTCTGTTTGTGTATTGTACCAAACGAAAACCGATGGGGTTATGTGAGTTGATTTATGATTTGGCTTCTTTAACAAAGATTTGTTCATCAATTTATCTTTTCACATACAATTAAAAATGCTGCCAAATACTGATAGATATCGGGCTGATAATACTGTCATTGGAAGTGGTCAGGTACCCCCTCTCTCTCATCATAATAATAATTATTATTATTACTATTTGAACCAACTCGATATTATGAGTTCAGTTAATAAAACTTCAAGGGTCTTTTGGTGAGTGGTGCCGCAATTGGGAACTTGGTCCAATTTTCCCCTTCCCCTCTTCACCTGTGCCTCATCTCCCGGTCCCTTTCTCACCCCATTCTCCCTTTCTTCTCTCTCACACACAACTCCATGAAACACACACACACACCCCACACCCTCTTTCCCTCTAGGTGGGGGGAACTGATCGCCTTTGATTGAAGTTACCAAGTACAATGGCAGAGTCCGCCTCCTCTCCCAGTCCATCCACTTTCCTTATCTGCTCTCTCTCTCTCTCCCTTTCTTCTCTCTCCCACATATGGCCCCAAACCACCCACCCCGTCTCTCTCATTCCCTCTCTCCTTTCCCAGGAGTGAACTTACAAGTAGGCCTACGTCTCGTGTGGACTCACTCGGAAGTTACTTTCGAAATTAAACGAACATGTAAACACACCAACTTCTCTGGGGCTAGGTGAATGACCGCTAAGGTGCCTCCTTTGTTAGTATGCTAATTCTCCTTTGTTATATACCGTACGTTTGATTGTTGTGGATAAAGGATATGACCGTAGCCATGACTACTATGTTCCTTCATTGTTAGTTACCGTAAGGGATTAGAGAGCGCATAAGGCCGCTTGTTATGCTAATTCTCTTCATTGTATGTTACGGAACAGGTTACTCACCTTAGGTAAAGGTTTAAACTCAGTCGCTACGCTATCGCGACGATTGATTGACTTTTATTGAATAAAACCGCTGTTCCGAAGGCGACTGGGTGTAAACCTTTACCTAAGGTGTCTAATACGGTAAAACAATGAAGAGAATTACCATAACACTTATCGGACTTGCGCAGCTGAGCAGTCTCTCTAATCCCTTATGGAAACTAACCATATCAGTAGTGGGGTGGGGAGGTGGGGATGGGGGACGGGCAGTGGCGGCTGCAGGCAGTTTTCGGGGGTACAAGGGTGGGGAGGGGTCAAAGTGAAAATCAGGGGGAAATCAACCCATTTTGCGCAAAAATGGAGCAAAAAGTCTTTTCTATCTCAATTTCTGTTTGTGTATTGTACCAAACGAAAACCGAAGGGGTTATGTGAGTTGATATATAATTTGGCCTCTTTAACAAAGATTTGTTCATCAATTTATCTTTTAAATACAATTAAGTATGCTGCCAAATACTGATAGCTATCGGGCTGATTATACTGTCATTTGAAGTGGTCAGGTGCCCCCCTCTCTCTCTCATCATAATAATAATAATTATTATTACTATTTGAACCAACACGATATTATGATTTCAGTTAATAAAACTTGAAGGGTCTTTTGGTGAAAGTGGTGCCGCAATTGGGACTTGGTCCAATTTTTCCCTTCCCCTCTTCACCTTTGCTTCATCTCCCGGTCCTTTTCTCACCCCATTCTCCCTTTCTTCTCTCTCCACACACAACTCCATGAAACACACCCCCCCCACACACACACACACCCTTTCCCTCTAGGTGGGGGGGGGGGACTGATCGCCTTTGATTGAAGTTACCAAGTACAATGCCAGAGTCCGCTTCCCTCCCTTACCACTAACTGTTCCTCCGCTCCCAGTCCATCCACTTTCTTTATCTGCTCTCTCTCTCTCCTTTCTTCTCTCTCCCCACACATGGCCCAAACCCACCCACCCCGTCTCTCTCATTCCCTCTCACCTCCACTCTCTCCTCTCCCAGGAGTGAACTTACAAGTAGGCCTATGTCTCGTGTGGACTCACTCGGAAGTTACTTTCGAAATTAAACGAACATGTAAACACACCGACTTCTCTGGGGTTAGGTGAATGACCGCTAAGGTGCCTCCTTTGTTAGTATGCTAATTCTCCTTTGTTATATACCGTACGTTTGATTGTTGTGGATAAAGGACATGACCGTAGCCATGACTACTATGTTCCTTCATTGTTAGTTACCGTAAGGGATTAGAGAGCGCATAAGGCCGCTTGTTATGCTAATTCTCTTCATTGTTTGTTACGGAACAGGTTACTCACCTTAGGTAAAGGTTTAAACTCAGTCGCTACGCTATCGCGACGATTGATTGACTTTTATTGAATAAAACCGCTGTTCCGAAGGCGACTGGGTATAAACCTTTACCCAAGGTGTCTGATACGGTAAAACTCTCTCTCTCTCTCTCATAATAATAATAATAATAATTATTATTATTATTACTATTTGAACCAACTCGATATTATGAGTTCAGTTAATAAAACTGCTTCAAGGGTCTTTTGGTGAAAGTGGTGCCGCAATTGGGAACTTGATCCAATTTTTCCCTTCCCCTCTTCACCTGTGCCTCATCGCCCGGTCCCTTTCTCACCCCACTCTCCCTTTCTTCCCTCTCCACACACACCTTTATGAAACACACACACATACCCTCTTTCCCTCTAGGTGTGGGGGGGCTGATCGCATTTGATTGAAGTTACCAAGTATAATGCCAGAGTCCGCTTCCCTCCCGTAACTTGATCCAATTTTTCCCTTCTCCTCTTCGACTGTCCCTCATCTCCCGGTCCCTTTCTCGCCCACCCTCCCTTTCTTCCCTCTCCACACAGTGACAAGTCCATGAAATACACACACTGGGGGGCTGACCGAACCACCGTCAGTCCGAATTTTTAGGGTTCGGATTCGGGTTGGGTTTAGGGTTAGCGTTAGGGTTAGGTTAGGAACCCTAAGAACCCTAAGCCTAACCCTAAAATTTGACAGTGGTTCGAACTGACGGTGTGTAGGCCTACCAAACAAATTAAACTTTGAGGAACCTTTGAGAAAAATGCGGACATCTGTGGAAATGAAAAAAGAGGAGAGGAAAGGCGAAGAAATGAGATCGAGGACAGGATAGGAAAAAATAGGCCCATATTTTAACGCATGTTCGTGGTAAAATCAGTTGATTTTTCAGGATTTTTTATTTTTCAGGCGGAGTTTTGCTTTCCGTGTTTGATTATGAAAAACGGAAAAAATTTTCAAATATGATGTACGAAAAAATAATCACGAGCGGGGGAGGAAAAGCCCCGGCCGTGGAGAAAGTGAAAGGAAAGGGAGGAATTAGATTTAGATGATGTTCCCAATTTCATCACTATCACCAAAAGACCCTATTTTATAAATAAAAAAATAACTCGCCCCGATTCCATCAATAAAAAAATTATTATGAGCGATGAGGACGCTAGACCAATTCAAACACCGTTGTCTATCAAACCGCAGACAAACCTTGAAACCTGGCAGATAAAGTGGACAGCACCCACCCAGCTCTATTGATGTATGAGGCACAACTTTCAGGGTCACATTTATAAAGACTTAATGGTGGGATTTATTGATTGATATAAGCCTGTATTCGTGGTGCGTCACGCACGTGAAGCTACTTCAAATTTTACAGCTGATTGACTTTTAACCGTAAATCTATTCATCAAAATCTACGGTACATATGCATACGGGAGCCGCAACATCGCTAGTGAAATATTAAGTAATTTGAGGTGCGCTTTCCGAATGATTTCAACAATGATATTTACGAAGGGTCTACAAATCACCAACATCTTTGATCAACTTATCACGCCCTCTACGGCAGTTCCAGCTGCTTACCAGTCTGATGTAACCACCATTGTAATGGTGAAACGTCACTAAAATGTCAGTTAAACCTCTTCACATCCCCCGAAACGTCACTAAAATGTCAGTTAAACCCCTTCACTTCGCCCGAAATTGTTTAAAAAAGGATAAAACTTCATAATAATATTGAACCTTTTGCGTAGTATAGCTTTTACTGATGAAAGTATCACGTTTATAATATTTGCACACCGGTTTTTCTCCCGGGTTTTTCTCTTTTTGCGATGTGTAAACTTTCATTAATACCACGTTTTGTTCTATTTTGTGTTAAAGTGGCGGCGAGGGAGAGCTGACTATCAAAACATTTCGCACTTTTCAGAGGAATACGAGACTATTAGCTTCATCTTTATTCAGGAAATTGGGGCCTATTGTCGCAAACAAAATCTCAATCAGATACTACATGAAGGATTGTGTGACGTTCTGATTGTGACGCAATTTCTTAAAGTAAAAACTTAAATAGATATCCAAATATTGGAATAACAAATAGGCATGGTAGAGGTAAAGATGGCAGCATGGTATGAAAAAGTATGCCGGTCACAATCATATAACTGTTCAACATTTATACGGTTTTCAGCAATATAAACTCCTCAACAAAAGTTTGAAAAGTTTTTTCAAGCATCTGTATCTCAAATTATTTGTAACATATTTATATCGTGTTGCATATCAATGGATAGCTACAATACTCCTCTTTACAATGACATCCAATTTGAAACAATAACATTTGTCACGGCTGAGTACACGCCTTGTGACTGTAGTGGGGTCTCAAACAGAATTTGCCAAATTGACCATAATTCTGTGCTCAAACAACGCTCGCCACTAACCTCAATAGCTGGTGGAAAACCCACAGGCAGCCACAATAGTCAGGCACCTTCTCCTCATGCTGCTCACCGACCTGTTTACACTAGCTAGCCAACTCCCCGTGTTAATTGAATGGAGATTTGACCGAAAATATTGAGCTATATTGGTAACGGACCGCTCCGTTCTGAACAGTTGAGCTGTTTCAATGAGTGTTATCTTGGTTTAATAGCTTTTAATGGGGTTTAAGTCCTGCAAAGGTCAAGATGAATTCTACTGTAGACATGACTGCATCATGAAACATAATAACTTGACCCTGTCGAGAACTCTGAGATTGTAAGAGGAACTCAATAGCATTTAACTATGCTTAATTTCATCCAGATGTGAACGATGATTAAAACGGTATATTTTATGCATTTGGCACCACTGAATCATATAGTCAGGCGAGAAATTGACAATACTCATGTTTAAAGAGGATAGCATTGGTCATTAGAGAGATTCATCAAGTCATTTCCATTCTAAACACGTATATTTATTTGTAAAATATATAAATATACACGTTAATTAAACATTTTGTGCTACTCGGAGTTTCACGCACGTACGATCAGTACGGCGATCATCAGGCAACTAATGCTTGATAACACAGATCATTTTTTCTTTTTTTGTTTCGGTCGGGCGGTTTGCGTCGATGGTTACCATGACGGCATTTAGAAACAAGCTCATTACGCCTATTGATTGAGACTTCTGAATCGTGTCTAGTACTGTATAAGATATGGAGCTTTTCCTCCATACAGAGATTGCATTGGCCTGAACTGCGCCTATGGGTATTAGAATACTTGAGAATTTCCCATGAGATTGAGTAGTTGAGTTTTTTCTTTTACAGTCCCAGACATACTTTGAAAGTTCTGTTTCTTTTTCGTATCGCTCATGACGGAACGATTTGTTGTGATTATTATACCTGGTTTTGAAGTTACCACTTGCTAGTCCAATGTAGCTGGCAATTTTTTCATCAGTTGTGACTTTAGCTTTGTACACTATATCGTTGGCAAGGCATTTTCCACGGAGGGGCAGGTATTTTTTGCCTGCAGTTGCAAGATTTTTCAGTGGTATTTTGATTACTTTTCGCCATGGTTTTGCTGTTGTGAGCCTTGATAATTTGTTGCATGTTTTTCATGCAGCTGTAACTGATTTTGATGCTATTTCTGTTGAATGGAGGAAAAGCTCCATATCTTATACAGTACTAGACACGATTCAGAAGTCTCAATCAATAGGCGTAATGAGCTTGTTTCTAAATGCCGTCATGGTAACCATCGACGCAAACCGCCCGACCGAAAAAAAAAAAAAGAAAAAATGATCTGTGTTATCAAGCATTAGTTCCTGATGATCGCCGTACTGATCGTACGGGAGTGAAACTCCGAGTAGCACAAAATGTTTAATTAACGTGTATATTTATATATTTTATTAGGCTCTACACCAGTTGTATTGAGCACTCTTACTGCATTTCTGTGACTCTTATATTATATTTATTTGTATATACTTTAGGCCAACAATTTAGAAATTTAGAAGACCCCAAAGTTGCCATAATTCCAGGGTTAAGACCACTCTCCGCGATCACTTGTCTATTTATGTGACTTGAAGGATTATGTGACGTTCTATTTGTGACGCGATGTCCTCTCGCCAGGTTATAGGCGTGAAACTAAATAGATATGTGTTAAAATTTGAATAATACATAGACATGGCAGAGGTAAAGATGGAAGCATGGTATGAAAAAGTATGTCTGTCCATGGTCGGTCACAATCACATAACTGTTCAACCACTGTCTTCAGCAATATACTATAATCTGATACTCTGCATATTGGTAAATCAATTTCAACATTGACTTATATGGACTGAGTGCATCAGATCGTGTCACATTTATTGGATTTGTACCGTATTTTGCAGTTCAAGATACATGGCTTAATGTTCAATCCTATAATTTAATTTGTTACCAGAACTTCCCGTGTGTGTCAATGATACGTGATTAGAGGTTGATTCTTACGTGAACCAAATTAAACCATTTTCGGTAAAAAGGAAATTAGTTGATAAAGAATAAATATCAATGACATATAATTGGAAAAGCTTGACAGATTCTAAGGACATTTTGAGTAATTTTAATTATGCTTATTTGGTTGTGAGAACAGAATCAGCAAAGCATGTCGAACTTAATAAGTAATAACGTCGTAAAAATGCCACTTTGATTTTGTAAATAATAAGTTTACCGATAGACAGTGATATGAGAAATCGGAGAGCAGTAATCTCTAATCACATTGCGTAAAAGTTATACAGGGTGTCCCAGAATGATTTGTACCGTGTTTGCAAAAATAACTAAAAATAGAAGACAGGCAGTGTATCTATTTTTGATACCTGTATTATAATCTTGGACATGTCTCCTACTTATTCTGTTAATTTCAGCACGCTACCTTTATTTGTTTTGGCGTGGCATGGAATAATGTAAAATCGATGAAAAACCTGCTGTTCATTTTCAGCGCAAACGACTCGCATACCCTTGAAAAATGTCACAACACACTTGATCAACTCATGGATCTTTTTATGTACATTTAATGTCAATCAAACAACTTTCATTCTTTAACTGATTCGTAACGTCATAAATAATAGATGGATATCGGATATTTAGTGGAAATATGAACGGGGCACAACTAAAATACCTGCATAACTTTTTCTATATAACTTTGTGCTGAACGCTTAGTAATTTTACAGATTTTCAAAATAGGTTGCATTGTCAAAACTTAGAATTCACCATTTTTACGCAATCTTCTATAACTTCTACTAAAAACGTCCAATCTTTAAAATCTAAAAAATCTGAGAAAGCTAAATATATGTAAAACTTAAAATGCAAAACAATATAACCAATAAACATGCCCTTCATACCTAAAAAATTCCATCTTTTCCGGTATAGATCATTCTGGGACACCCTGTATATTAAGTCCAATCAGAGGCAATTACTTGAATTGTCAGCATTACTTACTCACTTCATTGCGATTTCCATTAAGTCAGTCGCATCACATACTGGAGATTAGATTGTGATAGTTATATTTATTACTTCGAGAAGTACGATATATTGCATCGCAATGGTTAACGAGTCACTTGTTGTGATCCTTGATCATGTCATGATAAATTAGACATAGACAAGTTGTGTTTAAAATATCCAGATATTGCAATGTCATATTCTTAATACATATATTAAATTGCTAAGAGTTACACGTCATTATGTAAAATTTCTCGATATAGATAGATCTTTTCTGCCATTATGTGTTTAAAACAACGATTTGTTCATGTGTAATATAATTATGACGGCCTATTTGATTTGATAAATTAAATTATAGCCTACGATAATCACAATCTCTCATCGGCAATACATCACTAATGATATTTATATTGATAAATATTACTGAAAACTACAACTCTATCATACCTAATTATTATCGCACCGATATTAATTATATCGAGTGTTCTGTTCAAGGCCTGAAGAAAGAGGGAAATTAAGAAGTACCATGTTTTAAGAAATAAATTAAAAATCGATAACTTAAGGTTACGCCTTTCTTTTATTGCCATAAGGGGCCATTATTAGAAATGCAATAGTTGCAAGTCCTCACTATGGGAGTTTCAAGTCTCACCCCTGCTGGGCTTGCATCCTTTTTGTTGTTGACACTAAACCCCCAGCCCGTCATGTCTTAAAAATGCGCAACTTTAACCCTAACCCTTAGCGGGTTTTTTTTTGCTATCGGAAGGGAAAGAAGACATGTAGCTACCGAGGTTTGGCTGCCGCGGGCAGCAATTCCTTGGGTATATATGACTTAGGCTGATTGCGTCATCAAGTCACGTGGAATTCATGGACGCAGAGTGGTTTTAATGGCGAGCTTTAGTGAGACTCAGTTGTGTTAGGGTTAAGGAGGCCTAAATCTAGAAAAAACATGTATATTGTTATGACGCTATTTGCTTTCCATAGCTAATTTAAATATATATCGCTCCGCGGCTCCGTCTCCTCAATTACCCCGGACTATTATTCTGGGCAGTTGTCAGCCAGCCATAGCCGGAGAATGAACTAAGAATATTTCGCTCATCTATTATATTATTGTGATCACTTTGTTGATGAGAAATTAAAGTTTATTTGTGAAGTTATATTTTGCTCTCCGTTTGTTTCTGTTGAGTCTTTCCCCGTCTCAGATGGAAGATCCATTGGCCATGTATTTGGTTTAATTTCTAGTAATCAGATAACTGGCGAGTGGATCTTCACATCAATTCTGAGTCATAATAAATGGTGGAGAATCCGGGTATAAAAGATATGCGCTTATCCAATTCCTGGGATGCCATAAGTGGGGCAAACGAGTCATCTGGACAATCAGCATCTACAACATCTTCTAGAGGATCCTTTGCACAAAATCTTTGGGCATGACATGATTTTCTGGTCTGGCATATCGATCATAGGCAAACTTCATTCGATTAACATGCACTGGGGCTGACATCAACTTATTGTTTGTCAGATTTCGAACACGGAAATTCACGGGCCCCGTTTGCTCTACGAGTAAGTATGGTCCTGACCAAAATTTCATGAGCTTCTTGGACAAACCTGGTTGAGTGGCTGGAATATATAACCAAATTGTATCACCCACCTGAAACTGTACATCACTTGCATGTTCATCATAACGGTCTTTCATGCTAGCTTGATTAAGTTCAAGATGTTGCTTAGATATTGCACGGAACACTTCTAATTGAGATACCAAATGATGGATATGTTCTCTCACTGTCTTCTCTGGGTATTCACTCTTAGCCATCAATGTCACATCCAGGGGTAGTCTTGCTTCCCTGCCATATAATAAAAAGAAAGGGCTAAATCCTACAGAATTGTCTGCTGGTGTAGACCTATATGCAAATTGAATGGCTGGAATATACTCATCCCAGTTTGTCTGATACTCATTAGCATAGTGTGACAAGGTATCTAAGATAACAGAGTTAAAACGTTCCTGAATAGCATTACACTGTGGATGATAACTACTTGTATTCAACTTTGATGTACGCATAATCCTACACACTTCAAGCACCAGTTTACTGAGGAAATTTGTACCTCGATCACTAAGCAAATATTGCGGACAACCATGTTGACATATAATATTATCAAAGAATGCTCTAGCTACAGTGGCTGCATCAATAGTCTTAATTGGAACTAAGATAGGCCATCTGGTACAGTGATCTGTAAAACACAATACATACCGATTACCATTGGTTGTAATAGGTAGAGGACCCAAGATATCCACACTTACACGTTCAAATGCACTGGGGACCTTCATGGTCATCATGGGAGCTCTAACTTTGTGTCTATGTGTTTTCTCTGAGCACAAGATATACACGATCTTACCCAATTGTCAACATCTCTATACATACGTTTCCAGAAATATCTTTGGCGGATTTTGTGATATGTTCTCTGAAAACCAAAATGAGCTGCTAAAACATTATCATGACAGTTGTTAAGTATGATATCAATCATGGTTACAGGTACATACAATTGCACAGTATTTCTTTCTGGCATGTGACGTTTGGCGGGTGTGTGCCATATATGATATTTGGATGTATTCATTTTTCAAATTATGTGAAGAATAAAGCAGATTGTAATTTCAATTATGAATTTTTGAATTGAAAATTGCGTGTTTATAGAATTTTGGCTGTATTAATTTTTCAAAATTTGGGAAGAATTTAAGGCAGCGTGTGTTATGTTATGATGAAGTACTGTATTTCATGTTATATTGTATATGGTATACGGTATTCTTATGATTATGGAATTAAGAAATATGCTAAATTAGATAGTATGTATGTGTTATACTTTATTATACTGTGTATTTTGCTTGAGTTTATATTTCAGAGAATTCGAGTCGTGCTGAATGGATTATGGAGTTTTTCGGTCATTTTCGTGGTCAATCATCTGAACAATAGGTGCATTTGGATTTGAACTTGACACAAGAATTTTGTTCCAGTTGGTATGCAATATGTGTGATTCTGAAATGATTGTGAATTTTCGTCAGTACAATATTTGTGAGATTCCAGAATAAGATTTGATTCAGAAATAAAATATTATACGGGTTATTAACTGTGATCTGATACATGACGTCATTCTATGCAAAGTATGGTGCGCAACTTTATAAAACCTTTTTCTAGAACTTTGCATACGATTTTCATGTAAGCCCGTTGTATTCTGAATCAAATGTTATCCAGCTATTTGTCTTCAGATCTGAATGTCTAAGTGCAATTTCGTCGTGTGGAATTGTTTCGTCGTGTTCGTCAAGTACTGTATCTACGGAGGAACTGCGTCTTATTTCACAATGTTGGTGCATTGAAAACTGCAATTATATGAAGAAATTAATTCGTCTGTTATTTATATTGACATCCGTCATCAGTTATCGTCTAATTGCAAAAAGCAATTTTATTACGTCATGTTTAAAATTTTATGGAAAACATGATTTGAATCACACCGACAAATTGAGTGTCGAGTTCATCACGCAAGTGTCAAGTTCAACGTCAAGATCAGCGTCAAGTACAGTGCAGCGAATGGGTTCAAGTCGACAGCGGTGGATCTACTGGCCAGGGATTCAGCGATTCAAGATTATGAACTCTAGGGTTAATTTTAAGGTGTAGTTTAAGGTGTAGAGTAAGATCTTCGCACTTTCTGAAACACATGGAACTTGACATTGTAAATGCCCAGTTTGGGGATTGTGCAAGGTCTTGGTCGATGTCTTTCAGAATTGTGTTAGTTTGTCATCCCCTTTCCCCTTTTCCTTGTCTGCTGTACGAGCTTCAGAGTTTTAAAAGATGTTGTTTTTAAAAATAATTTTCTCCCCATCCAATTGTGTTTTGGAGTTAAATGTTTCAGATTAAAAGATGCAGCATGCAGTTAATTATTAGTCATGCAGTTACTTGATGAAATGTTATGTCTGATGTTAAAGTTTATGTTAAAAAGATATAATTATTTTTAAATCATATGTTGATCAATTCAAATTGCTATTTTAAAAGTTATATTATTAAATTAGAATTGTCAGGCGCCAATTCAAGAAAGGCAGGGCGTGTGTTATGACGCTATTTGCTTTCCATAGCTAATTTAAATATATATCGCTCCGCGGCTCCGTCTCCTCAATTACCCCGGACTATTATTCTGGGCAGTTGTCAGCCAGCCATAGCCGGAGAATGAACTAAGAATATTTCGCTCATCTATTATATTATTGTGATCACTTTGTTGATGAGAAATTAAAGTTTATTTGTGAAGTTATATTTTGCTCTCCGTTTGTTTCTGTTGAGTCTTTCCCCGTCTCAGATGGAAGATCCATTGGCCATGTATTTGGTTTAATTTCTAGTAATCAGATAACTGGCGAGTGGATCTTCACATCAATTCTGAGTCATAATAATATTAACCCTAACCCTACCCGTGGTTTTTTGCTATCGGAAGGGAAAGAAGAAACGAAAAAGGAGAGAAGGTGCAGAAAGAAGTCACTTGTTATCCCCGGGATAGGAACCAGGGACCCCTCGCATACCACGCACACGATCACCGACATGAAGCTACCTAGGTTTGGCAGCAATTCCCTGGGTATATATGACTTAGGCGGATTGCGTCATCAAGTCACGTGGAATGCATGCACGCAGAGTGGTATTAATAGTGAGCTTTAGTGAGACTCAGTAGGGTTAGGGTTAAACTTATTCTTAACGATGTGTGACACCAACTATGGGTAACCTTAACCTTAACTATAATATTAAAAATGTGTGAATTCGTATCTTTAACTATCGCTGATGCATTTCGTTTCTTAAGTAACCTTACAAAAATTGAGTTACAATTCAAAAAACTTTGCGTAACCTCAACTTATCGACATCCTTACTTACCAAGTTACATGTTTTATATTCTAGGGTGTTAAATATAGCTTCAAAACATTTTCTATACTGCATAAACATAATAACTGTAACTGTACTAAAATGATTGATATGACCATTTTACCACCAGTTGTAGAATGATTCGTGTGATCATTTTACAAAGGTGAATATTTTGAAATAAATATCCGCAATTCATAATCATTTATGATATGTGATTCCTCGTGGAATAATAGAAACATTGTCAATCCACCTAGACAAACATTGTTGATAACAGGTAATGTTTTATCTATGCTGATATGAAACAAAATGGCAAACTTATAAATAAGCAAACCATCACTCGTTTAATGCGTACTTTATCATGTTGGTCATTTCTTTCTTTTTTTAAATTGTATATTCTGAATTTGAATGTATCTACGTATTCAACGGGTAATAGCATAAATCCCAAGGGAGCACTTGGTGTTAAGGAACATCTCGAAGTGCCCTTGGCTCAGCCGAGTCAGTCTAATCTCTATGTCAATAACTCAACCCGAATACGATTTTAAAGATGAAATGAGACTGCATGGTTGCAGTAGGCTGTTGCTTTGTTCAAAAGATATGTGACGCATCTTATGCAGCCAGACCAAAAGAAGCAATTGTAAAAATGGAGATAATCATCTGCTTCACCTGGGTTACAAAATGTGTAATTGCTGAAATCGTCTGCTTTCCAGTGTAAAAACTATTGAAAAACTATTGCAACATTGTCAAAAATTTTGCAATTGCCTTACTAGGAAAGGCATTTGTCTAGTCGATCTCTAGTCGATCTTATATGACCGTCTAGGAAAGGCATTTTTCTAGTCGATCTTGAGGTATTCTATGCCCCTCTTTTCTTAAAATTAATGTGGACGTCTTTTAGCGATTTTCTTTGCTGCATACTCTTGATTAAAACATTATTGTCGATTAAAACCAGGTTAACAGTAATGCAAATAATTATATCAAATTTTCAATATAATTCACTTATCACTGTCAGAACATAACTTATTCTGCGAAAAACAATATTAAATATAATACGTCACTATGTGAAAAGGACTAATGACAAATTCGCCGTTCAAATGACAAAAACGTCGTGCAAATACGTCACTTTGTGAAACAGTTGCGCAAATACGTCAGTATGTGAAAAGGACAAAACAGTAATTTTACCGTGGTATGACAATGTCGCGCAAATGCGTAGCGCAAATGCGTCAGTATGTGAAACGGCAAATTCTTCAAATTGCAGATACGACATACTGGGCTTGCGCAGTATAGGTGATCGGCAAATACGTCGTTATGTGATACAGATATTTTAAGCTTTTGCAAATACGACATAATTAAATTAATTAATATCTTACTAATTAAGTCACCTTGAGGCATGATTTTTGGTGAATATATAGAGTAGAACATAACAAATGTATGTACCAATTTTCTCAAAAATGTTAAAAATGTCGAATACGTCAGTATGGGATACGGCCGACGAAATGTACCAACTTTTTTATACTGCTATCAATCTTGGTCAATTCAGTGTGTGTGGTAGCAAATTTGGTATATAAATTGGAGTTAACAAGATTCTGCACACGACCTTCTCATAACAATATTCAGGTGTTGGTGTAAGACGGGCTACAAAAGTGCGGACTTTCTTTATTTTAGATGGTTAGAGCAGACAGCCATTTGCTTGCTGCAAAATATATCACCTATTATCAAGGGATTCTTCAGAAAAACACATACACTAGCTATTGGCATATCTATATTTCCGTTTATCACATGATATGCCTTTAAATATTTAATTAAACAATTAATAATTAAAATAAAACCAATGTTATTAAATCAAGAAACAATACCCTCATGAACAAAATAAAATTGGAGATGTGGTAATTAGAGTGAGGTCTATATCTATATTGTGACCAGGGTAGCAGTGTAAAACGCTCACCCAACG
The DNA here is from genome assembly GCF_039555335.1 of Amphiura filiformis. Taxonomy (NCBI): domain Eukaryota; kingdom Metazoa; phylum Echinodermata; class Ophiuroidea; order Amphilepidida; family Amphiuridae; genus Amphiura; species Amphiura filiformis. The sequence continues at coordinate 18,144,629 of NC_092645.1, forward strand.
GTAGCCTGTCACACTATCGTGCCGCATGATGGCATGACGTACCAGCCACCAAGAGTGCCTGTGTTTGTTTGCAATGCGCGTGCGTCGCGGCGCTCAGTGGCAAGCGGTATGAAACTGGCATTACACTACTGACTACAATGCCTCATTTCAAATATTTAGTTTTAGTTTTGGTTTTGGTTTTGGTCACGTGGTTTCCTATTGTCCTGCCTAACCACTTGAATTATAAGATATCGTACTATTCCACCTATTGTTTAAAACCGAACATTTGTGTCAGTCAGGTTCGGTTTTGGTTTCAGTTTCTTATAAGTGGTGTGAATCGTAAAATTATTTGATTTGAAGTTACCTACTCTAAGTATACAAAAGAAATGTTTAAATTTCGCAGTGCAATATTCACGAGGAGAGAAATCGAGCATGGTAATCTACATTGAAAGACGTGGTTTACAAAACCGAATAAGTCTAGGCTAATTCACCTGTGAAAAAATATAGACCATCGAAATATTTGCATTCGACATTACAAAAGGGGCCACTATTGTAATTGTATACGTGCTATAAACAAAATCGATTCATGTCCTTAATCCCATGTAGCAGAATCGATGGAAGGCCATTATATGACCTCTAATAACCTAATGAATTTTACTGAAGCAATTTTTACTGCAAAAAGTAGAAGATAGAGGGGAAAATAGATTGTGTGGGGTGTGAGTGTGTGTGTGTGTGGTGGGGGGGTGGTTGGAGGGCAAGGGGGATATGGGCCGGGAGAGAGAGAAACAGATGAGAGAGAGCATTGGAAGGGAAAGGGAAGGGGGAGGAGAGGGCGAGATGAAGATATCGAAAGTAGGGGAGGGGGAGGGGAAAGGGGTAATTTAGGGAAGAGGTGGTTATATAGGGAGGGGAGCCCCCTCTTAAAGAGGTATGGGTTGTGCTTCCGGGGATAATAAACTAATTCATAATCAAATCATCTCCATGCATCGTTTATGTTTCATACAAACAAACAAATCCCCCACCCCGCCCCATCCTTCAATAATACGCGCATGTATATGATTTCTAGGCCTAGAACTCGTGAGTGTAATATGCCACCTACCTTCGACAGAGAGCATCAACTGTCGTCCGGGGGATAGATTTCCGATATCAATCATGACAATAATTATGTTAGCACAATAGGCTATTGTATACTTCTGGTTATATACCCTATACTGTGTCCTCCCAGCATAATAGTGTTATGATTGCAGAACAGATCAGCTCTACTTTTTAATCCCTTGATTTTTGGTTTCTGAACAACAGAGAAACCAAAACTAAATATTTGAAATGAGGGAATGACTGAATGTGTAAAAATTATGCAGCCTTTGTTAATTCCACACAATTGTAGTAATCACCTGAGCAATAAGCAGTGTTTAAAAATGTCATGTATCACGAGACGTGATTGAATACAATTTTTTAAAAAATGTATTATAGGCTCTGGATATTTGAACTAATAGAAAGTTTAAAAATAATAAACCCTTGCACAATTTCATAGATGCAGATGCGAATTGTACTGATCCCACGATAAGTGTTATGTGTTCTCAAAAACTAAATCATTTGAAAACAAATCACGAAAGTCTAACTTTTTGTTGTAAAGCAAGTACAAGCAAATGTTTTACTGGTATTCACTCTACTTATTTTGTTTATTTAACTTGGCATCAAAATTGAAATGTGACTTTTACAAATAGTCATTTGAAGTATTTAAAACCTATTGAGGTGACCTATTTTGCAGAGAGATGTCATTAAATTGATCCCATTATGTAGGTAAATGTAGAGCAAAGTTTATATAGACATTTTTGTCAAAACAGCCCTATATCGCCGATTATATAATAGTTGATGCAATTTATCTCCTTTTTTAGCATTTGTTAGTGTGCTTCAATATTAATGATTTATGGAGTGAAAATGTTTTAACATCAAATAGGGGAGAGCGGGCCTAATGTTTAGGGTACTTGTCTTTGTTTTGCTGGGATATTGACTACGGAAAAAGGATGTAGATTAAATTGAGACCTTCTCAAACATTTAGATTTGGGTAAAAGAGTCATGATAAGGAGTTGTTTTACAAATGTTACATTGATCCCATTAAGGAGGTAAATGTGGAGCAAAGTTTATGTCGACATCATGCTCGTATATCTGAGCAGCTCTATATACCGCTGATCATAGTTGAGGCAATTTGTTGCTTTTGTACCGTTACTTTTAACATTGATAGAGTCTAAAGAGAAGATAGAGATTGGCATTAATAAGTTGATAATTAATTTTTTAGATTGCTAAAATATTAATGATTTCGAGCGTAGCCTTATGGTCAGGGTACTTGCCATTGGTGCATGAGGTTCCGGGTTCAATTACCTGCGGTGGAGATTTGCTGAAAAATAAAGTATTACATTAGTTCAGAGCTTCAATCCCCTTAGTTCATCTAAAATTAGGTAAATGAATCATAAAAGTACACTATCCTTTTGAAGGGGACGTTAAGTCGTCAGTCCCGTATACTGAGAGCAACATATCGTTATGAACACGGCAGAGTGCCGAATACGCAAAATTGCTGTTCTGAGTAAACGGCGTTTTAAAATCTTGGTACCATTCCATTGGTCCTTCAAATTATTTAGAACATTCGTGAGCACTCATTTGAAGTGTATACTATAGAAGTGAATGTACACGAATTATTGTCAATATTTGCATGTTCTGAAATAATCGATATATCCCTCAAAACGCGTTTTAATAGCTATTCGGCTTTATGCTGTATCCAAAATGTCTCTACCACTGCGCAGAGAGAGGTCGAATACGCATTCAACTACGTGTAAACCATAGTATGCATTCTCGATTTGGGGCTTTTGTGTAGAAATTACTGGTTGGCCTAGGGCTATGAAAACTTAACTTGCTATATAAGTTATAAATAGTCTTCCCTGTAATAATAAAATGAATATTAAATCTGTTCATCTGGACTTACTATTTTTGATAGCGACAGTATCGCGTCTCATCCAAGACGCATCATCAGGCTGACTGACCAGGTTGTTGACTATTGACCTGTGACGTACTTGATGGTATGACGTCACAGGGGAGTCGCCGGGGTACTTTCCGGATTGCTGCGTCGTAGGTCCTTGACAAGTTGTGGCGAAGTCCCCCTCCTCTGTTGAGCTCAATCATCGCCGAAGCCCAGAAAGATCTGATAAATGAACGTGTAAGACAGACAAATTTTACGATCGATGTTCTGAAAAGGGCAATTTCGGCAATATCCGAGTCGCTAAGCAAGCGGTTGCCGAGTGACGTATGGGGTCAAGTGTCAGAGTTCACGACTCGCGGTCAACTTGATCAACACAGGAAGTCGAAAGCAAGACAACAACAAAAATACGAGCGTTTGGTTTCTGTCAAATCTCGAGCTGATAGAGATGAAAATTGGCGTGATAATGATGGATTAGACCAGGATTCGCTAGCTAAGGAACGCTGGGTGAAAAACCTCTCCAGTCGGACTCTTTCTGTCGTGGAAAAGGACGTCTTATCGCGAGGATTAAACTTTTCTGTCACGCCGGATAGGATCCCACACGTGGAGCTTATTACAGCAACAGAATCAGCGATAAAGCATAATCAATTGGACGTCGCGAAAGCGGACGAATTACGTGCTCAAGTGACTGCTTGTCTTGTTAATGCTAAATTACCACCATCAAACATCAGTAAGGAACAACGCACTGCCATTTCGACGCTAGGTAAAGACAACAACATCCTTGTGTTACCAGCAGATAAAGGTAGATGTACTGTTGTTTTAGATAAATCAGACTATGAAGAGAAAGCCAATGCTTTGTTGAATGATGCAAAAGTATATGAACCGTTGAAAAGAGATCCCACGGCTGGTTACAAAAAGAAAGTAATCGAGTCTCTTCAACAATTAGAGAAGGCTGAGGCCATAGATCGTATCGAATATCACAAGTTGTACCCTGGTGAAACGGTACCAGCGTTTTACGGTCTCCCAAAGATTCATAAGCCTGCCATCCCTTTGCGACCCATAGTCAGTAGCATTGACTCTGTCACGTATAATGTAGCCAAACAATTGTCGTATATCATTGGCCCTTTAGTTGGTAAATCATGCCACCACGTAGCCAACTCCAGTGATTTGGTGGATAAGCTTAAAGACATTCAAGTGGAAGATGACGAGACTTTAACATCTTACGACGTATCCGCCCTGTTTACATGCGTCCCACCTGACGGTGCGGTTGAAGTAGTCAGAGAATTTTTACTTGCGGATACTTCACTCAGTCAACGCACAAAGCTTAGCACTGAGCAACTTTGCTCCCTTTTGGAACTTTGTTTGAACTCCACCTATCTTGTGTACGACGGGAAATATTACAAACAGAAACATGCGATGGGTTCGCCAGTTTCCCATATCGTCGCAAATTTATACATGGAACGTTTTGAGCGGTTAGCACTACAGTCCTACAACGGCACACCACCAACGCATTGGTTTCGTTATGTGGACGATACTCTTGTGAAGCTTAAGAAAAGCGAACAAGCCCCCTTCTTTGAACACATCAACGCTGTTGACGAGAACATCAGGTTCACGCAGGAAGGTTTACATGACAACAAACTCCCATTCTTGGATTGTTTGGTCACAGTTGAGAACAATGGCTCGTTAAATACCACAGTGTACAGGAAATCCACTCATACGGACCAATACCTGTTGTTCGATTCGCACCATCCGCTCATTCACAAACTCGGGGTAATTAAAACCCTATTTCATCGTGCAGAAAATATCCCATCTACCGAGGAGGCTAAGTTGGAAGAACGTAATCACCTCAAATCTGCGTTAGGTACTTGTGGGTACCAGAACTGGACATTTGAGAAAGCTCTCAAACCTCGCGAGAAATCAAAATCCATCTCGTCTGATTCCTCTGCCACAAGGAACACTCGTCCAAGGAACATCACCATCCCATACATTGCTGGGGTTTCGGAGAAGCTTAAGCGAATATTCGGGAAACACAACATTCCCGTCTCCTTGAAACCTTGAAATACTTTGAGACAGAAACTAGTGCATCCCAAGGACAAACCCCCCCGCAATAAACAAAGTAATATTGTTTATGCCATCCAGTGCAAAGACTCTGACTGTGAGGACTCCTATATAGGGGAGACTAAACAACCCTTGCACAAGCGTATGTATCAGCACCGTAGACCCAGCTCTACAGGTTTGAACGATTCTGCAGTTTATACGCACCTCAAATTTGCCAATCATTCTTTTTGAGGACAAGGATGTGCTAGTGCTCGACAGAGAACATAAGTGGTTTGAAAGAGGAGTTAAGGAGGCAATACATGTCCGGCGGGAGGAACCTTCGCTCAACAGAGGAGGGGGACTTCGCCACAACTTGTCAAGGACCTACGACGCAGCAATCCGGAAAGTACCCCGGCGACTCCCCTGTGACGTCATACCATCAAGTACGTCACAGGTCAATAGTCAACAACCTGGTCAGTCAGCCTGATGCATGATGCGTCTTGGATGAGACGCGATACTGTCGCTATCAAAAATAGTAAGTCCAGATGAACAGATTTAATATTCATTTTATTATGTTTATCTACCTGGATGACTGAGAATATTCACAAATCTTTCCTGTAATATTTAGCAAAAACTCGAGGATTTTAAAGCAAAATTAAAAATGTTAAGTCATCAGTCCCGTATACTGAGAGCAACCTATGTATGAATCTCGAAAGAAGTAGGGCTTTAAACCGTGATTGTTTCTCAATCAGTCCCGGTGTTCAAATGCAAAAAAGTCCATTACCTATATTAAGATAACGTTTGCAAACAGCTCTAAAAGATCATGTTTCTTTGATTAGCTACGGGTATTTATTTTATGAATTATATGCCGCTGTAGATTTAGCAAGCGTCTAAGATGTGACATTTTTGAATAATTTGAATAAAAAATGATGCCTTTTTTTCGTTTGTTTGTTTTTAGTTCTCATGCAAAAATAATGGTTAAGATGGAACGTTTATTTCTATATTTTGTAACAAAGTACACATCATTATGTAGCATCATGTTAAAAAAAACCTGCCTGATTGTTCAGTCGGAACAGCATTAAACAAGAAATACCAATTGAAGTTTGTCAATGTATTCTTGAAGTAATTGGGTATGAATTGTGTTACCATTTACCTTGGTTTTCAACAAAATTGTTACTCAAATTGAAAATTGGAATGGTTTTACGCACACTCTGCCCGTAGGAATACTTAGTGCTTTGCGTATTTTAATTTTGTTCAGTTTGTTTCCTCTGATGTGCAATTTGCAAATATTTTAACGCATATTCATAACGAGGTTTGTTTGAAAATATGTGTAACGATGATCTGATAAGCCAAAAATATATATAGTCTACATTTTGTAAATTGGAAGGAGAATGTTTGACATATAAACTGATACGAATATATATACCTGACTTGCATTTAAATCAATATAAAGAATATCCGTATTGATATAATGATACGTGTGTCAAAATACATTAACTGTAAAGCCATCAACGTTGATTGAGTGCCCGGTTCTCGACACTTAAAGCATATTTTGTTTAAAAACACAACAGTGAGTAATTGAATGTTATTATTATTAAACAACTTACATCGCCTGTATTTTGATGCCCTGCAGTTGAAAATTTGTTGTACCAGATTTATATTGTGACACGTCATTAAATAGGGCGACAGAACTCCTTTTCTGGAGAGTTTATTAGCTTGGCTTCTATTGTTTTATAGGTACCCCACGTATTTTTGACCACATTCATGTTGTTGCATAACAATCAGAAAATCCAGCCAGACTGGCAAATACATGCCCACAGCTGGTGACCGCTTGCGTATCGCGTGATTGTGAAGTAAATCCAACTTATTGGTTGCCTTTTTTTCGGTATTTTCGCCATGAACACATTGAGTCGTTTGAAATACGATCGTTTGTTTGTGTGCTCCTTTTTGCCAATCTAGGGATATTCTGGCATCCAATCTATATAGCAGGGTATTATTTTGGTATTGCAATGCGAATTTAAGCAGTTTCCTTGTTGATGTATCACGCACTACTATCTTACATTCTCTATTGGAATATGTGCTTTCTACCTCTAAGGACAGAATAACCAGCATCTTATGATGAAAACATCTATATTGGATGGTCCTGACTACATACCGTACACGAAGTTGTTCGTGCTACAATCTGCGAAAAAAGTCCTTGGAACGCTTGGCACACTCTGTCGAAATTCCTTGCAGAATTTCTTATGATCATGGAAATGACGTATGTTGTGTTTGGGAACAAACATGACATCTACAACAATGGTTTACCCTTCTCCTCTCCCAATCAATCAATGTTGGAACACATTGGGAAACCGCTGAAGACATTGGAATTTCTAAACATTGCACGGGGAGTTTTCCGTCATTTACACGCAAGCGTTCCAATACTTTTTTCGATGAATGTAGCTATTACAGGTAGACGGATAAAAACTAAACATATGATAAAAGGTACACCTTTTTGTGTTTAAAGGAACACTCCGACAATCACAACATTATGCCTTATGTTGGAAAAAATAATTAACAATCACGTGGGTTTATTCAAAACAAACTCATATCGACCTTAAAAACAAATTAAACCAAACACAAACAAAAAACAAAACACAGCCGTCTCTCACCACGCGATATTCAAATTCCCCGGCACCGAAATTGCCTGTGGCAATGACGTCCGAGTGTTTTAATTGCTTTTTACGGTCAATATCACGGATGAAACTTTAAGGGGTTAGTTAGTATTTCCCTTCGTAATTCTTTTCAAACGTTCCTTTCTCATCTTTAACCATAATTACTATTGCTCTAACTCTCTGGTTACTCTCATCCAATCAAGAAAACATCCCTGACTTTATATATTCTGTCAATCACTTTGTTCTGTCAATCACTATTTGTTGCATTGTTGCCATGACTGCAGGACGTGGACAACATAAAATGCTCGATGCGTAATGCTTTCGGAATAATTTCAACAGCATGAAAAATAACATTAGAAAGTTTGCGTATTTCGGTTTTCACTGATGTAACTAACACGCTCATAATGCTGTCTGTTTAATTGTACTCTTGAACATCTGCGTGTGTTTTTCCTCTTGTGTAATCATTATTTATAACACTTTTTTCTATGTGTGTTAGATTTGTGAGGACGATACCCGGAGAACCTGATTATCAAAGTATTCCGCACTTTTTTACGGTAAGACAACCTTATTACTTTTATCCTTATTCAGGAAATTGTGTCTATGGTCGTAGATAAAACCTAAATGAGATACTCTATGAAGGATTATGTGACGTTATATTTGTGACCCGATCTCTTCCCGCCAGATTATAGGCTCGAAACTACAATAGATAAATGTAAATATTGGAATTACACATAGACATGATAGAGGTTAACATCATGAAGACTACCTGCCTATTGGGCAAAATGAATACTCTGTCCAATTTTGAACCAATCAAGGAGAGTGTTAAAAAGATCATCAACAAATGCAAGTTTGACCATAAATAGTTGAAAACCTATTCATGATATGCAATTGAAATGAGCAACCAATCAGAAATGCTGTTAGATGATTAGTAGTGTACAGGGGGTTAAGATGGTAGTATGGTTTGAAAAAGTATGTCGGTCACATAACTGTTCAACGACTGTCTTCAGCAATATAATACCCTTTGATGCTGGACAAATTGGTAAATCAATTTTCACATTGCCTTATATGGCCTGAGTGGATCAGATCGTGTCACATTTATTGGATTTGTACCGTCTTCGTTTGTGGGCAAATTGTTAATGTTAAATCCTATAATTTAATCTGTTGCCAACCTTTAATAAGTTGTCCGTGTGTGTTAATGGTAAGTGAGTGTGAGGGTAGATTTTTACGTGAACCAAATCAAACCATTTTTAGTTAGGAAGTTCCTCGAAATTAGTATCTATTGCCACTTCGCATGAATTCTATACAAAATACTGACACTGAAGCTCAAGCATCTATCTTTCGTTTTGCTCTATATTGTTGCATTATCTCAATTTTTACAAAAAAACAGCCATATGTTTTGCTTACGGTATGACGACTTTTTTTTGCAATAAATATCGTCACTGGGCGGGAAAAACCTCATATGTACATTTTGCCCTTGACTATGGATGAAGCAAACCCTTGCAATATAAATTCTACACCTATAAGGCTTTATCCATGTTCAAGGGCCAAAAATAAATATGAGGTTTTTCCTGCATGTACTTTGGCCCTTGAATATGGATGAAGCAAACTCTTCAATATAAAGTCTACATCTACAAGGCTTTATTCATGTTCAAGGGCCAATATTACATATGAGGTTTTTCCCGCCCAGTGACGATATGTTTTATTTAACCTTATTATAACTCTATTTTATGTTATGGCAAATAGCCATACACCATATTCGTTACAAGTTACTATTGTCCTTGACAGTAGACATCCACTACTAGATCGATTCGGCAAGGAATTTGTCTATTCACTATATGCATCTCTTTACTTATTCGCAAAAAACGAAACGTCTTCCGGCAACTTGTGAAAACTATTATTATGCTATTCCACATCATTATAATGTATTTCATGAACATATTAACTTGACCCTGTTGAGAACTCTGCGATTGTAAGAGGCACTCTATTGCACTTAAGTTTGTCCGGATGTGAAGTAACAAGTTCTTCAGGCTATTTCAATAAACAAAGTATTTAATAAGATATGCATTTGCCAGATGAGGATTAAAAAATGTATATTTAATGCGTCTGAAGCGAAAGTTTATCCGCATACTACTACGCCATGTATTTGCTTGAATAGGTGTGTCTGAACGATTACCAGTAACTCGTATTTTGCATCCTAAATCGTACAGATTTAAGTTCATATTTATTCTAATACGCCTCACCTTCACCCTTATTCTATCAAATGGAACATACATTTCTCGTAATTAGATTTACATTGGCATTATGCAGGCAAATCCTAGGCTGGACAACTCAACCAAACAAAGTCACTGGCAGACGCACCTTTATGAATAATATGGTAAAATACCAACAGCTGTATCCGACCGCATTAACTGTTATGTCCCTAGACTTGATTGCATAAAACCAACACACTTCTTAGACTAATCGTTGATTACACCGCAATTATGATACCAATCTTTGTAATGACTTGCTGACATTTAGGTCCCTATAGTATGAAATGTATCCATTATCAGTTTAATTACAAGTCGTTAGAGGACCATCCCGAAATTTTACCATCCACGGGCACTTAAACATTGCGGTGAAGTATCGAATTTCGTAGGATATGTTACCAACATCAGACAGCATGAATTTACTTAAGAATAAGTTGTATATAGATACATTAACAATGTATTTTAGTAAATTCACCAGATTGTCAGATGTTTGCACTGTATTGCCAAGGAAAACAAACAGGTTCTTTAGTTTCTAATACTGCTCCAGTAAGTTCCAAGTTGTATTTACCAAGCATGCCTAAAAAGCCCTGGAATGTCAATGGTTACTGATATCTCTAGAGATTTCATTTTCAAAATAGAATGAGGATTTAAATGACCGAATTTTATAAGGGAAGGTAATTTTTTTGCGGAAATCACTTTCCTGCGCCAACTAAAATGTGTTCTTTTCGTCAGTCTATATGGTGTCGATGGATGAAATTGCTTGGAAATTGGTCTCGCTGAATTATGTAAACAAATGAGTAATATGCTTATTATGCTTATTATGTATAGTACAAGCACCACGTCTTGGTGATTATATTAAAATAATGGTACATTTTCCGTGAGTTGAAACATCAAATATTGGGTTTTTTTCGAAGAATTTTTAACTTAATATTTTATTGACAATGCTGATGAATCAATTTACGAATCTTTTTTGGTTCGTTTCTTTCTTTCTTTCTTTCTTTCTTTCTTTCTTTCTTTCTTTCTTTCTTTCTTTCTTTCTTTCAATAACATTTTCTTTGGGTATTTGTTTTAACGCCAATCCTCGCTCCTGAAGGAAATCTGGCATCCTTATATAAATCATGTCTGTAAAAAATCTAAAATCAGTAACCAGTTTCTACAAAATGTTGACGACTTTTACCAAATGCAATTTTCCAATCGACAAATCATTTTTTTGACGGTTCAGTACTATAACCCCTAAGGCATGCTCTAAATTGAAACCAAACTTTACATCTATAGAGGAGGCGCGTTAATGTTGTGTATAGGGACCTGTCTGGCCAGTGCATTTCTAACATTGCTCAGGTAAAGAGGCCATAGACGTGTTTAGTTACACTTTTAATCGAACACGAAAACGGAATCTTGTGTTACAGTTTCATTTAAAGGAAGATGGTCAAGTTTCATTAAGTGTTATTTCCGTCCTTAATTGGCCACACACTTTACCTGGGATATAGAATGATTAGTAGTGCTTGCTTCGGTTTCCATTAAGGGGCGCAAATGTAAACATTACACTTGGAATGTGTAATAAACATTGTATTCCATGACAGACATTTATCGAAAATCGGAACAAATTATCACGTGAGTTACCTTGCCCTTGCTGTACCATGTCTATGTTCAAAATCTGCTTGCAACGCTATATTTCGCAGTGTTTTAGGATAAAAATCTGTCTACATTCTTATCTATCTATCCCCCCGGCCCTATATCAAGCGGTGTCCTCAAACTGCGACGGCTCTCCATAGCTGTTGCATTATGTTTTACATCAATGTCCCAAAGCAGGCTTTCCCGGTTTTCGTTTCCAATCCTTTGGAATCCATTACACCAGTTCAACTAAAGATTATTAGTCGTGTTTGACAAGTCATCCAGCTCTTTTGTCGTTTTCGAGGAGACCGTCACTGCTTCAATGTGTTCGATTGTTGCTGTAAAGAAGTCTTGCGTGAATCTTGCTGGGAGTAATGACCTGGTGAATCCATTGCATACTCTTGAGGCTGATGTTTTCTACGTCATTTTCTGGGATATTTATCCATGCCCCTAAATACATGAAATCAGTAACCTCTTCAAGCTGTGTTTACTGTTTGTCTTGATGGTGAGACATTTGCTGTAGCTAAATGCCGAATTTTAATACAAATGTTTTCATCTCTGACAGTAATCACTGGCATACAAAATTCTGTGATCGGTTGAAAAATCCGTGAAAATCTGATCCAACACACATTTTTCACAGATTTTTCAAGTAGTCAAAGATTTTTCACAGAAAAACGTTTCCTAGTGAATGCTATATCATCGGCAAAATCACAGTTGGTGGTCTGGGTGACAACCTCTGGTGCAACATCTTCTATCCAGATAAAAACAAAGCCCTCCTCATTTTTATAGGTTCTCATAGCATAATCAAGAACCAATACAAGTGAATTTCAAAGACGTTTGTTTCTCCAGCATGTTATATCACTTTTGTTTTTGTTGTTGCATGCATGTTGCCAATAGCCTTTAACAAACGTAAAAAATACTAAAGCCCTAATCATTGTGATTCTGAGCACGATCGTTTTGTAATTATACTCTTGAGTTAATTTGTTAGTTACTTCTTTGCCATTATTAGAATCTAGAATAGCCTGTAAATAACCTTTTGTTTTGATTGTTTGTTTGTTTTAAATGATCCTCCACAAGGAGCTTGACAACAACCATATGTGGGTAAGATTACTATCGCCAAGGTTGCATCTTCAAATAAATCATGTTTACAACTACTGACAGTAATGGACAGTATTAACACATTGCAATTTTTGTATTCAATCATTGCAATAGATCTATTCTCCTCATAATAAGGTATTAATTATAATTAATATGCAATATATATTCAAAAACAGGCAATGATTAAAATATTGGAATGATTATAATTATATAGCGGCTTGTCTGATATTTTTTTTAAATAATTAGATCGTTAAAGTGTTCAATCTTGTGTTACGGTTCCTTTATTAAAAGGGGAGACGGGATTTGTGTTATGTCCATACCCAATTGGTCACCCTAGTATAATATTGACGTAGTAGTGCTTCAATTTATTTTTAGAGGGGCGAAACTTGAGATGGGAAGCTTAGGTGTGCTATAGACATCGTATTCCAAGTAAGACACATTTTATCGCCTGTTTGAATGGAACATTTCGACTTGACATTTTCTTTCTGGTTTATTTTTCGATGTATTGGCAAATTTATCGGTTATAAATATCATTTGGATTTTATTTTACATTAATGGTGACCTTACAGCACGAATGAGCCGTAAATGTCCTAAATTATATCCTGAGTTACAGTGACTATCTCATTTTGATAGTCAAACACATTTCAAATCAATCAATAATCCTATTGTTGAAGAGAATAATAAGCTTCTACCTTAGATGACTATAGAATTCTTAACAGCTCTGGTCTTTGTTTGCTTTGGTGGGTTAAAAAGCATTGTATTTAGTCTAGGCATGTATAACCAACAATTAACAATGAGAGGACATTCCTGAACCTTCTTGATTTGGAATGATTTGAAATGACCGCCAATTATGACTGTTTGATATTTATTACCAGGAATGTGGAAAAGATACACATGTAGAAACGAAAAAAAATATCATTTTGTTCACGGAGCAAAGTTCAACAAACCATAACCCCGCTTGTGGATTTCGTTTGAAGTCAAATGGTAGACCATTTTAAAGCTTATGATATATATTTTCTTAACACGAAATAAAACAAAATTGAACGGGGGAGGAATTTACGGCTCATTCGTCGTGTACGGTCACAATTAGTCTGTTATAGGTAAAAAAATGTCCAATCTTTATCACTTTAATTTCTGAAAATAATATATATTTTGTCTTTTTTAAAATTTAAGACAAAGTACCTAAAGCATTTGAACCATAGAAAATCATTTACAATGGTTACGGTATTCTTAACTTCAGTATTAGCCATATTTTATAACTAACACAAAAAGCAGACATTGTGCAAATCATCTAGATTGTGAACAAAACACATAAAAACCAATATGACCCACAGTCTGCATGATTTTCGTCTCTCATCTGTGTGTTTCCAGTTAACAATTGAATAAACCACGCATTGTACCGGTACTTGTGATAGTCGGCAGGGGCCCATCGCGGGCTAGTAATCTTGACCACAATCTTCCATTGTCGACCACTTGCATTGTTTTGATTTGCAACTTTTTAAAATACACAAACTTTCATATACTGCTATCAATCTGTGTCAATTTAGATAACAACATCAGGTTTTGGTGTATGATGGGCTACATAAAAAAAAGTGCGGACTTTCTTTATTTAAAGTGTTTAGTACTGATAACAGACGACCATTAGCTTGGTAAATTGCTTCAACTTATATCACCTATTACCAAGGGATTATTCTAAAAACACATATACTAGCTATTGGGAGATCTATATTTCCGTTTGTCACATGATATGTCTTAATAATTCAGTTAAATAATTAGTAATCCTAATAATGCCAATGATGCTATGTCAAGAAACAATACCTAATGAAGTAAAATGAGATTGGAGATGTGTGATGCGGTAATTAGATTTAGGTATCTAAGTCTACATTGTGACGAGGGTAGTGGTGTAAAACGCTCAACCAAAATAAATGTTAGGAAAGCCTGTCATACTATCATGCTGCTGCGACAAGCCAATCACATCATTGTTTACAATGCGCGTGCGTCACGCAAGCTCCGAGGCAAGCGATATGACAGTGTGAACTAGCAGTACACTACAATGACAGTATGTGCGGAAATTACACAGCCTTTGTTAATTCTACACCATTGTAGCAATCATATGTTACTTTTTGGGCAATAACCAGTGTTTAAAAATGGCATGTGTCATGAAACGAGTTTGATAGACCTTTCGAATGTGTTCATAGTCAGGAAACACCGAACGTTTTCAGAGCTTACATATACGAAGGCCGTATTTGGCAATTTGGCACCAAATGGATATTTAGATGATAATTGTAGCTGATCTTATTATCGACGGGTAAGTGAACGAACGTCTTAAAAATAGGGTTAATGCACGCACTTGGAAAGTTTTGAAATAATAAACCCCTGTGCATCTATGAATGCAGATGTGGATTGTACCAATCCACGATAAGCTTTATGTTTTCTGAAATACTAAATTATTTGAAAAGAAAAAAAATCACGAAAGTCTATAACTTATTGTTATGCAGCAGGTGTAAGCAAACCTTTTACTGGTGTGCCCTCTATACTTATCTTACACAATCTTATTTATTTGTCTTGCCATCAAAATATTGATATGTGATGTGTCATTTAAAGTATTTAAAACCTATTGTGTTGACCTATTTTGCATTAAATTGATCCCATTATGTAGGTAAATGTGGAGCAAAGTTTATATAGACATTGTTGTCAAAACAGCCCTATATATCGACATATAATTGAATACATGAATACAAAAGCCACCTAAGTCCATAGGAAGTGATTTTGAGAGAAAAACCTGTGTATCATTTTAATTCCTTCAGTTAGATTTACCTGGTCAATATGGTAAGTTTTACGTGCAAATGAGTGGATTAACTTGTATTAGGTATGACGATTAGCATTTCAGGGACTTTGTGGGGTTCATTTTAAATTTTGAATCATATACAAAGACAACAATGTTAGAATGAGATTACCACTAGTAAGATAATACAAAATAAAGCACACAGGTATGTATAATGTTGATAAGCATTCTGCCATGTAATATAAACCACACACTTTCCTTTATTAAACCCATTTTTTGTTCAAAAGTCACTCTCTAGCAATGAATGTGTTACAAGTGGACTTTTATACATAATGGATTTCAATCAATGTGTTACAAGACTCAAATCATGGAATTGGGTGATTCTTTCATACATGCTATTTTTCACATGCTTAATAGACACAGAGAATGAATTTGAGTTGTTCTTTCATACATATGACAGGCCTATGTATAGCAACAATTTCCCATGCTTAACTCAATTTGGCCAAAGTATGGACTTAGGTGGCTTTTGTATTCATATATTCAATTTTTAGCGTCGGTGGATATTGCTGTGATACTTACTTAGGAAAAAAGGATGAAAGTCATTGGCAAAATCTGTAGATTAAATTGAGACCTTCTCTCTCATTTAGAATTGGGTAAATGAATCGTGGATAGGAGTTGTGTTATAAATGGTGCAAAGAGCTGCCATTACATTGATCCCGTTAATGAGGTAAATGTGGAGCAAAGTTTATGTGGGCATTATATCTGAACAGAATATCGCTGATCACAGTTGAGGCGATTATTTGCTTTTGTATCGCTGCTTTTAACATTGATAGAGTCTAATGAGAAGATAGAGATTGGCATTAATAAGTTGATCATTTTTAGGTTGCTAAAATGTTAATGATTTCGAGCTTGGCCTTATGGTTAGTGTATTTGTCTTTGGTGCATGAGATCCGGGCTCAATTCACTGTGGTGAAGTTTAGTTGGCAAATAAAGTATGAAACTATTACAGAGCTCCAATCCCCCATGGTTCATTTAGAATTATAGAAAATGAATCATATATTAAGAGTGCATCGTCCTGGGGGGGCGTTAAGCCGTCGGTTCTGTATGCTGAGAGCCAACTTGTGCATTTGCATATTGCGGTGTTCAAATGCAAAAATAGTGCTTTCCTATATTTGTTCAAATGCAAAAATAGTGCGTTTCCTATATTTGGCTTGTGCAAACAGATTGGGTATACTGCCTGGGTAGCATCATCGTGATAATCGTAATCGTTAAAACGTTAAAACGAGTTTCACAGCATTTGATATGTTATCTGAAACACAGTGAATAAACCATTAAACATATGTCATTATTAAAAAATTATGATAAAGATGCTTTTTTCGATATTTTGTTTGTGTTTAATTTCATGCAAAATAATCAAAAACAGGATTGAACGTTTATTTCTATATTTTGGTAAAACGTATACACCATTATGTAGCAACCTGAAAAATGCTGCTTGATTGTAACAGTGTACCTGAAGTGATTGGGTATCAATTGTGTAACTAGTTACCTTAGTTACAAAACATAATTGTTACTTGTAAATCACAATGTTGCTCATATGGACTTTGGAATGGTTTTACGCACGCTCTGCCCTTATGCATAAGTAGTGTTTAACGTATTTGAATTTTGTTTAGTTTGTTTCCCCATCTGATGTGCAATTTGCAAATATTTTAACGCATATCCTCAACGACGTTTATCTAGAAATATGTGTTACGCTGATCTCGTAAGCCAACAATAAATATCTAACCGATCTGTCCTAGTCTATATCTTAATTGACATAACATAAGGTGAATGTTTAATATAAACTGTGTATATACAAATATTGACTTGGATTTAAATCAATATAAACAATTTCCGTATTGGAACGAGTCTCTTATAACGCGTGTGTCAAATATAATAACTGCCAGACGACATAACGTTGGTTAAGTGCCCGCTTCTTAAGGCACATTTATTTTAAAACATACCTGTGAGTAATTGAATGTTATAATAATAAGTTACTTACACATCTGTATGTGAATGCCCTGCAGTTGAAAGTAGGTTGTCCCAGTTTTATATTGTTACACTTCCATAAATAGGGCGACAGAACTCCGTTTTGTGGAGAGTTTTATTTGCTTTGCTTCTATCGTTTTGTAGATATCCCACGTAATTTGGCCAAAGTCATGTTGTTGCATAACAAGCCGGAGGTCCAGTCAGAATGACAAATGAATGAACACAGTGATGCGGTAGTTGCCATTCTAACTCTAGGTAGAAGACAGGAATATTGTAAGTTTCTATGCATATCTGTTATCATGGCAGCCAATCTATATAGCAGAATAGCTCAATATAACTTGTATAAAGCAACGCGAATTTAATTAGTCCATGTTAAATAATCACGTACGACTATATTACATTCTTTGTGGAATGTGTATGTTATGCCTCGTTAATACTCACACATAAGGCTACTGGAAATAGAATGGGAATATATTAAATAACGAAGACATGTTATACCGAGTATTCTACCTTGAATATTTGGAGTCTGTAGCGGCCCTTATACGGACTGTAACATTGGCAAGAAAATGAGATGCTTTTTTGGTATCCCTTGTTGAAATTCATAGTGCTTATTGCCTAAAAGAACATATCATAGTTCTTTTAGGCAATAATCACTATATTTTATATATATATAATATTCATACCGGGATTGATTTCCCCCTTTAACACACCCACCTGTCAACCTATAGAACATGCTCTTTTTTTAAATATTGCAAGTTATCTACCACAAGCGTGTAGGTAGACTGTATATATTTTTCAACTGCTCCGTCATTTAAAAAAAGCGAGAACTTTTGAACAACAACACAGATATATTATTGCATATTATTGCAATCATGTCATGGTTATTTGTGCTCAATTGTCGTCAGCCTCCACTGTGTTACTGGAACGTCATTGTGACATGCAATTTAGGTGCCATGGAAATTTGAATATGACGTGGTGAGAGACGGCTGTTTTTATTCGTTTTTATGGTCAATATGAGTTTGTTTATATGAGGCGCAATGTTGTGATTGCCGGAGTGTTCCTTTACATTTCTGTCGAAAATATATTACCTACCTGTTTTTTTATTAATTAATTAATTAATTAATTTGGGGCGATTAGAAAAAAAAATCGGAATTGTTTAGTATATATAGATATCCTTTGTAGAACACGATGCGCACAACATCACTGTCCACGTTACGATTGGTTGGTGGAAAGTTGTGATGAAGTTCCCGGTTTTAGATTGTCTATTCAAATTTGACATTTGAAATATTCAATAAAATTCCTCATGACAGATCCTTCAATATTTGTAATTTCTGCATTCCTAAAATGCCAATAGGAAGTATACAAAGAGGTCACCAGGTATCATCACCAAAAGTTATCCGCTAGTTCCTCCAAAAAGTCATCGGATAGTTATCCGCTAGTTTCGCAAAAAAGCTGCCCATTATAGTCTTCCAAAAATGTGTCTGATAGTCGGCGTTACCTATCTAATTTGCATCTGAAATGAGTAGTGGTGGCGCTATGGGAGAGGCGGAGGGAGGGCTCCAGTCACTCCACTTTTGAGGCACCCATTCCCCCCCCCAAAAAAAATTAAAAATTACGTAAATTCCCACTTTTTGCGGCATTTTGCTCCAACTCTGTCGATTTTGCCCTGCCTGAAATTCACCGTGCCCTGTTGCCGCCTCTGGAAATTAGTGGTTATCTACCTGGTGACTATCAAGGAGTAATCCGCAAAGGTCTCAATTTTTCGATATGAGATAGCGTTGATATTAAGACAACTTTTAGGTTTCAAAATGTAGGCATGAACGTAGAATTTATTATACCAGCTGTATGTATTTACAAATAAAATTCTAAAAATTCAAAATTCTCTAATCGGAATACGGTATACCATCATCACAGTTTGACGTGTGCCAATGTGCTTTTTTTTCTTGGTGGAGTTTTATACTTTCTCAATGTGTGTTTTTTTAGGTTTTGTCCACTCTGGCGTGCCATAAAGTGGTGTCACTTCAGTGGTACACCAGGTTGCCATATCTGTCGAAACTCGGAAATATTGATTTTGAGATATAGGTATACAAAGGAACTATTTCCTTTTGTTTCCTGTTGTTTTAAAAGTATGTAATTGCTCATATGTGACCCGGCAGCACAAATGAGCCGTAAATTCCGTAAAATGTTTACGAAGGTCGTATTCAACAGTAACTTAAGCTGGCCCGACATCGATCTCATTTTGATAGTGAAAAACTAATCAATTATCCTATTGTTGAAGTGGATAATAAGCTTCTACTTTAGATGGCTATAGAACTTTTAATAGCTCTGGTCTTTGTTTGCTTTTGCTAAATCTTGTTCAAGTGGTGGGTTACCAGGCATTGTATTTTGTATAGGTATGCATAACCAACAATTAACAATGAGAGAACTTTCTTAAACCTCGTTGACTTGGGGATGATTTGAAATGACCGCCAATTATGACTGTTTGATATTTATTGCCAGCAATATGGAAAAACAGACACACGTAGAAACGAAAAAAGCTATAATTTTGTTGAAGGAGCAAAGTTTAACAAACCATAACCCCGCTTCTGGATATCGTTTGAAGTCAAATGATATACCATTTTAAAGTTTATGATGTTTATTTTTTAAACACGAAATAAAACAACATTGACCGGGGGAGGAATTTACGGCTCATTCGCCGTGAACGGTCACATATCTTTGGAAATATTTGTTCAATTTGAATGGGGGTTTCTGCAAAGTTCAAATTTGTAAATGCTTTTTACTATCCTATAGAAACTGAAAATGTAATATTTCCGTGTTCCGACTGATTTTTCTTGATCACATCACATATCCGTGCAAAAGAAATCAACTGAACATGACGCATTGGGACGGTCAAGTATGTGTGACGTGTCATGTCAAAGGGAGCCACTTTTGGGCAGGATCATGAATGGAGAAATAGCCAAATATCTGCCCGGGGTGATTTTTTTCACAATTTGGGTTTGTTGCGAATTTGTGATGTTATTAATGTTTAAAATATTATCTGATAGTTTCAGACCGGAATATAACTGGCATCTTGTATTTTTGAGACATTTTTCAAGATAATTTCTACTCTCAACATTGTCAATAATATTTTTAAAGGCCGATATCTCAATTTCCAATTTTATAATACCATAAATTACGAACTCAATATCTTCGCTTAGGAATGTCCGATTTCATTGGGGAAAACGTAATTGTGGAGCAAAATATCTCTATATTTAAGGTATGTAAAAACCTCAAAATTGGTAACCTGCCCAAAAGTGTCTCCTTTTGACATGACACGTCACATTTAATTTCGTAGGATACGTTATCAACATCAGACAGCACGAATTTAAAAGTTTTAAACATATTGAATCGTCCGATCTTTGCACTGTATGTCTAAGGGAAACACCCAGGTTCTTTAGATTCCAACACTGCTCCGGCATATCCGCTATGTCCTTTTAATTAACTTGTGTTGTCAGACAAACAGGTCTGAAAATCTGTGCAATTTCAATGAGCAACGATTAGGAGGTTAGTGATATCTCAGGAGATTCCCTATGCTTTATTTTACCTATAAGTTGACTAAAGAATAGAATTAGTATTTATATGGCGGAATTATATAAAGGTGGCGAAATAATTACTTGCCTTAAGAGAAGCAGAATTTGGGCGGAAAATCACTTTCCTTCGCCGACCAAAATGAGTTGTTAGTGTCGTCAACCTAATGGGTGTCCCTGGATGACATTGATTGAAAATCGCCATCGCTGCATTATATAAACAAAAGAGTAAGCGATACTTATCATACGTAAAATATATCAGACGAGCCCTTCGTATCTGTGATTCCGTTGAAATGATGGTATTCGGAGATTTTGTGATCATGATCACATAATGTCACTCGTTTCCACAAAATCCGTAAACTTGTACGTACATGGTGCCTCATTTCCTCACTACACCCCATTTTCTCTCATTTTTGAAAGGTTCAGCTCAAATATTTTGTTATGTAAAGAAACATGTATTCGTAAGCTTTAATAAACCAATTTTTCAGTCGACTCACAATTGTTGAAGATATGCATATTTTAAGAAAATTTTAAGAGTTTGTCACTCTGTCCACAGAGGAGGTTTGACTTCATCAAAAATTAGAATAAAACGCACGGTTAATGACATGGAAAGATATTAATAGAAGGACTCGAAACGCATTAAGTGTGATATAATTTAATTTAATGGGTATATTTAATAGAATTAAAGGTTGGGTCGATCAGAACAATTGAATGTAACTTTTGAGGGCTTTTCAGATTTAAAAATGTTATTTAATAAGCCAATCGATGCTTACATTCAATTGCTACTTTCCTTTTATGTCGACTGTGTACGAGACTCCAAAAAATAATGTAAATATGCGTAATGAATGCCAGCTACCTATATTGAAGAATTAGTAGACCTATGTTGATCTTATCTTTAGAAAACATCACCTGGTCGGACAACAGAATAAGTAAGAAGGCAAGCAACATAATAAAACAAAAAAGGTATATCAAAATACACAAGAAAAAATAAGTAATTGCAAGTATGTAGCACAAGAAGTCCCAACCCACATCCATTTTGCCAACAAATTAATGACACTTAACAAAATCTATAGCACATAAGCCCACCGGTAAAGTCCATTCCCTAAGTTGTCATTTTATAAAGTTATCATTGAGGAATATTTGATATTCATCCACAGTACGTGTACTCCTATTCAATTTTTGAAGTAGCCAAACAGCCTCGAAGGACAGAGTGAAAAACGTGTACATTTCTTAAAGAAAGCATCTCTTAAAAATTGGGAGGCAAATGAAATATTTTTCTTTCGTTTTATTGAGGCTAACACCCAAGGTTTCTTTTCATACCAAAATATATTTGTTCGGAGAAAAAGACGACGCAATGAGGTTAGGTTTTTTTTAAAGATCCTTTACTTCGTATGTCTTAAAATTACACCAGAGATTATTTGTACTATATATACATTTAAATATATGATATGATTTGCAAAGAGCTCGTTGGTTGTATAGTGTAAACCCAATTTATTGATTAAATATCCCCTTTTACTGAAATCCTACATGCTTTTATAAGTTTTGCTTTTTTGCTTCACAAATTCATTGAAAAAGTATTCACGTCTATGCTGACGGCTTGATTACAAGTGACTTGGTCTACTGTTATTTCTGCGTAATTTCTTGTTGTTATTGTTTCATTGTTAGAACCTATCTTAATACTAATTATGGCGTGTCCGTCCGTCCGTCCGTCCGTCCGTCCGTCCGTCCGTCCGTCTCTCTGTCCGCGCGCTATCGCGTTCGCGTCCGCGCGGTGCACAATCGCGTGCGGTTCGCGTTCGCGCGGTGCACAATCGCGTGCTCGCGGGGCGCTATCGTAGTATCAACGCGGAGTGCCGGCGGGAGCAGTGCGTGCATCGGAAAGCATTAGGCCTACTTTCAACACATATTTCAATACGGAACGCGTGCATTGGCCTATTTCAGCAGAACATGACTATTATTAGGCCTTGGGTTGAAATTTCTCCCGATTGATTTCATTGCTTTAGTAACGGCCTACATCCAATCTAGATACTAATTTCGGGGTATTTTCGGGGTCCTCCAACGTAGTAGCAGGACACTCAGAGCTTGGAAGAGGCGAACGATGGGTTTCCAGATTATGGTACCGAAGTAAGCGTCACAGCTACAAAACAGAGTTGTGTCAAGTTGGATCTTGATCATTGAGAGACGGCGTGGCCTATTATAGTAGTTTAATAGGTCAGGGCAGCTATATGGGTAACGGGTGTTGGGCAATTAGAGATAGGCCTATTACGAGAACCGCACAACCCGAGAACCGCGAAATCTAGTATATAATAGTCACGTCAGTTACTTTTTTTCTTTTTTTGAGTGTTTGTGTTTATCCTCAGGCTCTAAAAGGAATTGCCAAACATAATTATGTGACTAGATTAATTGCGTGGCCTAAGTCTACACCAACCTGGTAAACTAAATAAAACTCATCTATAAGCAAATATAAAATTAGTAATCCGTTTCTACAACATTTTGACGTCTTTCACTAAATGCTTTTTTTTTCAGATTACAAGACCTTTCTTGGACAGTTTAGTACTGCATGTTCTTAATTGAGGAGGTGTGTTAATGATTGTGTATAGGAACCTGTCTGGCCAGTGCATTTCTAACATTACTCAAGTAAAGAGACCATAGACGTGTTTAGTTACACTTTAAATCGAACAAGAAAACCGAGTCGTGTGTTACAGTTTCCTTTAAAGGAAGATGGTCAAGTTTCATTAAGTGTTATTTCCCTGCTTAATTGCCCACACACTTTACCTGATGTAGGACTATTGATTGGGTAGTGCCTGATTCGGTTTGCAAACAAATGTGATGCGATCAAGCAAAATCAGTCGGAACGCGGCAATAATAAATTTTCAGTTTCTTACAGGATAGTAAAAAACATTTACAAAGCTGGATTTTGCAGGAAACCCCATTGAAATTGAACAACCAGTTCCAAAGATATGAGCAATTAAAGAGTTTCCAAAACAATAAGAAACAAAAGGAAATATTTCCTTCATTTGGCTATATCTCAAAATCAATATTTCCGAGTTCCGACTGATTTTGCTTGATCGCATCACAAATGTGAACTGGGATTGCGTAAAAAACATTATATTCCAATACTTGAATGTACTTAGTGCTTTTTCTTAAAGTTTAAAGTACAACAATTCAAATATCTTGACTGTTCGATGTGGAACACACATCGAACATCAAAAAAACTCCTATGATGTTGTAATGTGATGTTATGTGTTTTTCGGATGAAGACATCACATCATCCAGAATTCAATCAAGGTTAGATGAAATGTTTTGATTTCCACGTGAGTGACCTTCTTGCTGTACCATGTCTGTGGTAAATCTGCTTGCAAAGCTATTTTGGCAGCGTTCTTACGTTTAAAATCCTACCTACCTATATCCTCGGGCCTATATCAAGTGGAGTCCTCGAACTTGGACCCATTTGGATCAATTCTGTATTATATTAATTCCCATTTTAACAGGGGTAGAAATTACTATTTATACGTAAAAAAATATCTTTGTATACGTAGACATATTGTTCGACCTGATGGATGACAAGTCAATGGTCAACAATTGTCTACCATTGTGCCTTAAGAGAAAGGACATTTCAGCAACAAATATTGTTTGTTGTAAGATCTGTGGTGATGTAGATATTAACATATTAGAAACATTTGCATAGCCATGTGTGCCAAAGGTGGTGTCTGGGATAGCAAGATACGAGTAAGCTTTGTAGACTGCTAATACCACATACTACAATAACCATACGTTTCCACTTGTTTTAACTTGATATAGAATAATATTAAAAGATAATGGGTTTTTCTTTCTTTGAGGTTTTGATTTTTAAAACTTACATTTTGGTCAAAATTGTGCTTGAGTAGGTCGTTTTCAACAGATTTACCACATTCGCCTTGCTATAAACATTGAAATGCGTTTTCTTTTGACGTAATGAAGAAAACCTGATTTGATGATGTATGTAGGTGTATCTAGGCTGGAGATTGTGCATAGATGCGTTTATAAGAGAATCGTTTTGTATCCAAACATTTCCATATGTTTCCAGATATTGACATCATTCCCTACTAAGGCATTCATATCTCCAATGATCAGCTGGACGTCATGCTTGGGGATGCTTGGTCATCCAGTTGGTGGTAGAAAGCATCTTTAATAGGAATGTCTTCAGCCCTGGTCTCACTATTGGTAGGGGCATTTTACACTATGATGGAATGCTTTACATGTCTATAGTTGATCATTGCTACCATTCGCCTGTCCGCTGTCCAGGACATCATAAGGCCCACTTTCCCTTTTATTGGTGTCAGGTTTAGAGTAGATGATCTCCCAGTCAGTATTTCTGGTTTCTGGTGAAGTTCAGTTAATGCTACCAAGTCTAAATAGTTGCTGCATTCATTTGTCAGTCCGGTCCGACTGCCTGATCAGGAAGTAATGCCGAATAAGGCAGCATGTTGCCGAGTTAGGCAACAAAGGCTTTGGTAACCCTTCCGAATTCGACAGATTAAGGACTAAATTGTTCATGGTGATTTTATAAAAGATCGGGGGAAATTTTAATTTGACACACATGAGCTACATGTAAGTTCACAATTTTTCACCGGGCTAAAAAAATTTCCACCGGGAGAAAAATAATTTAAATAACAAAACAATTTCTAACGTTTTTTTTTAATTTGATTTAAATATGCAAATTAACTTTATTTTAACTAAAATTGATGCAAAATTACTACTAATTGTACATTCATTGATAATTTTATATATTTTACCTACTTCTTTACTCTAAACCAAGAAAGAACGGTATATTAAAAGATGAAATAGAGCATTGCATTGTGGGATACCATACTGCCTGACTCGGCAACATACTGCCTGATTCGGCAGTACTTCCTAATCAGGCAGTCGGACCGGACTGTTTGTAAGGACATCGATCTTTCCTGGTGAATTCAAATCTTCTACTTTCCAGTTTCGTATCCTCACTTTAGCTTTGGTGATATTCATTTGTGATGTTTCCATTGTTTTATACCGAATATTCATCCCTCTAGTTGGACTAATGGCTTCCTAATTCCCTTTACACTGGACGGACCACTAGCCCATCGCAACAACATAATGCCTTAATGATGAAGTAAACACATCTTTGGGTATGGGAAGCCAGCTAGGCTGCTCCCCCTTAATTCGGACAATCACATAGCCTCGTCTCGTCTATTTCCTCTGGCCGCAAAGCCTGAGTTATCCACCTGGTATCAGCTGGGAAGTGGAGTTGAGTCTCAAGCAGAGGGGCAGATGGGCTGATGGAATCGCCACATGTACATACAGCTTTGTAAAACAATCTGATATAAGTAGCTATTACACAGGTAACAGTAAACATGAAATAAGACTCAGACTGTATTCACTGATCGTTCAACCAGGTCCACTGTAATGGAATTTCCTTGAGGAATCGGATAGCAAGGTTTGTAGAGTATTTTTGTGGGACCTGTAAGCACATCAGCCACACATACAAGTAATGTCCTTCTGGAATCCAATATTTTAGATATTTTGGGTTAGGGATATAATTTTGTTAAAATGATTAAAAATTGTTATTTTTGATATTTCTGATATTTAATAGTCATCGAAGTAAACTTTATCAGTCTAATGATATGTACTTAAAGTGTATGTAGCTGGCATGAAACGCCGTCCGTCATTAGAATATTTTCGTGTGTTAGCATTGCGGAACATTTCCCCAGTTCTACTCAGTCAAATCTCACAATGTCTTGTCGTATTGATTTGAAATACCTCATTACCAACAATAAATGGTATATGATTTTTGAGTAACCATGTTTTGACCAGAAGTCAAAGGTCACATGGCCTGCAAATCAGATGTCACATTACCCTTTAACCCCTGGTCAAGTCAGAGCTGCTCTAAAATCGTATCTAATTTATTTTGTGTACTTTTGTAGTTAATATCTATGCAAATGTAACAAAACTATGGCAATTGAATGAGTAAAACTGTAGACATATTCCATAATGCTACCCAACCCCTAGTAATAATATATAAATAAATCAATTTTAGATTTATGCATCACCTTTTTCCAGATCTTGGAGGACTCAAAGGGCTGTAATTTTCCTGCCATGGTGAATCATCACCATCAACTAGGTTGCGGCAGAACCTGGCATAAACCTCTCTAAACTTAGATTGTAACATGCACCAAATTATCTGTGCAGCACCTAAAATTCCGTCGGGTGAAGGAAGTGTTTGATAACCAAACAACTAATCGCCGATTTTTTTGAAAGCAGGAGGAAACCAGAGATCCAATTCAATCCTTGGGCACGGCCGTGGGACTTGAACCCGGGACCTCAGTGGTGCAAGGTGGGGGACCAACCGCTTGCGCCAAGCCGCTCTTATCTTAATATCATAGATATGTAGCTATACTCTGGTTGCTCTACGAAAAAGGAATTACTATTAAAACCTATCTATCCAATTATCCCCTGCTGATGCCCAATTATAGAGCTATCAAAATGGTGTGAAAAGTGTGTCAACAGATCCCATAATACCATTATTACTTAACAATTTTCTATCTTTTGGCTTGTCTACTGTCTACTGTGGTTTATCATTGGGGTGGGCTTGTCCAGCTTGGAGTGAATTTGGCTGAAGGGGGTAAATACTGATAATTGGTCCTGGATAAACATCCCTTTTTCATAGAGCAAGAGGACTAATACATACCTGTTTTTAGCGAACAATAATTGTTACAAAGTTGAGATTATTTACTACCTGGTGATGTTTGGAGGGTCCAAACAAACCAACCAAAGTGTTAAATGATGGTTACGATGTCATCTGAATGCCTATTTTCCCAGGTTGTTCCTACTGATTTCTTTATGTAAAGTATTACAGTAGGTAATAGCAAATAGCTAGGGATTTTGTGAAAATCTGCCGTATGCTTCGATCTTACCGATATTTTAGCACAATAGTAGTATGTACCATATTAAAATGTATATATTTATATTGCCTTTGTATTATTTATGATTTGATTTGCAAATTCAATGTATTCTTTTTATAGAAATAACGATACAGGGAATAAATTTATAAATTTAAGAAAACATGCACGGTGCTTAATTGTTAACATTATTATATTGATAGACATCAAAATTAGATTAAATCAACGTGCGTGAGAATCGACAACAGCTGTCAGAAATTAATTTTTAATGACGCTTTGCATCAAAAGATAATTTGAACGGCGACATTAAAACTGCTATA
This sequence comes from Amphiura filiformis, assembly GCF_039555335.1. Classification (NCBI taxonomy): domain Eukaryota; kingdom Metazoa; phylum Echinodermata; class Ophiuroidea; order Amphilepidida; family Amphiuridae; genus Amphiura; species Amphiura filiformis. Next base: position 18,172,832 of record NC_092645.1, read on the forward strand.
AATTAAAAAAAATTATATCATTTCAAACAAATGACAGTGTTTACAAGATCCCATGACTTAAAAACTAATTAAATATGTGTGCTAATTGAGAATAAAATGCACCAGAAGAAGAAGAAGAAGAAGAAGAAGAAGAAGACGACGAAGAGGAAAAGAATTGAGTTGAGTTAGTCCGACACGCCAATAGTCCGACACTCCGTTAGCCCGACACGCCGCTAGTCCGAATCTGAAATGTACTGCACCAGTCCGACACGCAGCAGGAGTGCCAATTAATCTGACTTTATTATAGAGATTAGGGATACTAACAACTACTCACAATCAGATGCTATTGCTTCACTAGCTATGAATCGATTTGCTTGGAGAAACATTTAGTCGCCTGCTCCGCAGTCGAATGAAACGATCAAATGTATACCTGAATGCGATATCACAAAACAATTAAAAGTATATGACACTAATTTTGAGTTGACATTAGTGTCTCTGTCATTATCAGCACCTGTATTTCTGGTTGAGTATTTGTTGCAGGAAAATAATCACTTTGAAGGTATAGGGGCAACAACTTATAAGTTCCCCCTAATACTTTTTAATTAAAATAAGTCAAAAAATATTTTACGAAATGTACAAATCTATGTACAAATCTAAAAGGGGTATGTATAGCCTTATTTGTTTTACACATGTGGACCAATTTGTAGTGTCACACATCATTGCGTTCAATCACAATGGTTAATTGTGACACGATCAAGGGAAATGAGTCGGATGTCGCTTATATTGATTTTGAGATATTGGCAAATTCTTTTGTTTTATATTGTTTTCAGCGATTGATAAATTGACGTAACTTCACAAAGAAAAGTCGTATCAACATGGGGTTTTCATTTTCGACCAGGGCCGAAATGTGACTCATTCCCCTTGATCATGTCACAATTGTGTAAGAAAAGAGGCCGTTTTAATAGTTGCACCTGAATGCATAGCAGTAGGTTTTCTTTAACAAACACATGAATAGACCTGACTGAATGTATTGTTTGAGAGTTGAATCCTATGGACTCAGATGCAACTTTTTTACACAATGAACCATTGTGACTAAACGCAATGACGTGTGACGCTATAATTTGGTACGTATGTGTAAAACAACTAAGGCTATCCATACCTTTGTTACATGTTTGCATTTCTTCAAATATTTTTCGATTTATTCCAAAAAGTATTTAAGGGGGAACTTATAACTTGTGGACCCTAAACCGCAAAACCTCGTCTACAAGCATTATAGGGTTTTTGATGAAAGCTTAACTTTAACGAACCAGGCGTATATATACCTTGCTTACTTGCTTATGTCGACTTGTCTAGTCGGACTCCGCTGATGGCTCTCCACACAACTCTGTTCTGCATGCAGTTCCTAATGTCTTGTCTCTCTAGTCCTGTATCCTCTGTTAGTTGCTTGATGTAGTCCTTCCGTGGTTGTCCTCTTGATCTTTTACCATGCGTAGGCTGCCACAGCAAAACTCTGGAAGCTGCCTCTGTTTCACTTCTGGCACAGTGTCCAGCAAATCTCAGCCTTTTTATTTTCAGCCTTTCGGAGATTGGGGAAAGATTGCCGTACAGCTCCTTATTGGCGGTGTGCGACTGCCAGGTGACATTAAGTGCTTTTCTCAGTAGTCTTGTGTAACAGCCATCAAGCGCTTTCCTAAACTTTGATGTAATTGTCCAGGTTTCTGCGCCATACATCAGCACCGATTCGACTGTGGTGGTGAAAAGCTTGGTTTTAAGATTTCTAGGCAGGCTGCTCTTCCATATCTTGTTCATGCTGTTGCATGCCCTCCATGCCTGGGCTTTCCTGATGTTAAAATCCTTTTCACTGCTGCCAATCCAAGCCCCAATGTATTTGAAATCGTCGACTACTTCAAGCTCGCTTCCATCAAGTGTTTGGATTGGGGATGCATCCATATTGCAAACCATTGCCTTGGTTTTCTTGGCGTTCATGCTGAGACCGACTGTTAGTGCTGCAGTCTCAACAAGATGCAGTAGCTCTTCGGCATCTCTGAGACTGTCGGCCAATAGTGCTATGTCATCAGCGAAGTCGAGGTCTGTAATTGTTTGCGGGCCTATTCTCCGACTTTTCCTTGTTTGTAGTGTGAGCCCTAGTGTGAGCCCTAGACGATCTTCATTCCCATGTAGTTCCCATATATATACCAAAACAATAGATTGGTCTTACAATAATACTTGTTTTATATGCTTGGATCTGTAATGTATTTGCTCAAACTCCATAATGGCGCCTGAAATAATTTACCTTTCAACAGATTAAATCAACGTGCGTGAGAATCGACAACAGCTGTCAGAAATTTATTTTTAATGACGCTTTGCGTCAAAAGATAATTTGAACGGCGACATTAAAACTGCTATAAATAAAAAAATAATGATATCATTTCAAACAAATGACAGTGTTTACAAGATCCCATGACTTAAAAACTAATTAAATATGTGTGCTAATTGAGAATAAAATGCACCAGACGAAGAAGAAGAAGAAGAAGAAGAAGAAGAAGAAGACGAAGAAGAAGAAGAGGAAAAGAATTGAGTTGAGTTAGTCCGACACGCCAATAGTCCGACACTCCGTTAGCCCGATACGCCGCTAGTCCGAATCTGAAATGTACTGCACCAGTCCGACACGCAGCTAGTCGAACCGACACTGCGCTAGTTTCCATATTCGGATTAACGCAGTGTTTTTCAACTTCGAACTAGCGCATTGTTTTACAAATTCGGACTAGTGCAGTGTATTTCGGATTCGGACTAGCGGCGTGTCGGACTATTGCAGTGGTTTTCATTATCGGACTAGCGCATGTTTTTTTCGGACTAGCGCAGTGTTTTTCACTTTCGGAGTGACGGGGAATTTGTGTAGTCGGAATAGCGGCGTGTCGAACTAGAAGCGTGTTCTGTCATAACTTCAACGGCAAGGGGATTACATTCCGTATAAGTTGTCTGTTTTTACTGGAGGGAGCAGTGTAGCATACCTTTAGGCGAGCATAGGAGGTGCATATCATTTTTAAATAGACCATGTCATAGATTGCGTCTGTTATGAAAGTGAGTAGGGAGGGACAGCTCCCCCATGGGACATCTTGCTTAACCTTCCTCCTGTTGGATGATATACGGTTTAGTCAATAATTTTGCCAATCATATTTCCTCTTGAAAGCCGCCTCACCCCGTGCCTTCCTATTAATGAAAACCCCTGACAACGCCACTGAAGGGGAGACAGGAGTCCCAATTAATCTGACTTTATTATAGAGATGAGGGATACTAACAACTAGTCACAATCATATGATATTGCCTCACTAGCTATGAATCGATTTGCTTGGAGAAACATTTAGTCGCCTGCTCCGCAGTCGAATGAAACGATCAAATGTATACCTGAATGCGATATCACAAAACAATTAAAAGTATATGACACTAATTTTGAGTTGACATTAGTGTCTCTGTCATTATCAGCACCTGTATTTCTGGTTGCGTGTTTGTTGCAGGAAAATAATCACTTTGAAGGTATAGGGGCAACAACTTATAAGTTCCCCCTAATACTTTTTAATTAAAATAAGTCAAAAAATATTTTACGAAATGTACAAATCTAAAAGGGGTATGTATAGCCTTATTTGTTTTACACATGTGGACCAATTTGTAGCGTCACACATCATTGCGTTCAATCACAATGGTTAATTGTGACACGATCAAGGGAAATGAGTCGGATGTCGCTAATATTGATTTTGAGATATTGGCAAATTCTTTTGTTTTATATTGTTTTCAGCGATTGATAAATTGACGTAACTTCACAAAGAAAAGTCGTATCAACATGGGGTTTTCATTTTCGACCAGGGCCGAAATGTGACTCATTCCCCTTGATCATGTCACAATTGTGTAAGAAAAGAGGCCGTTTTAATAGTTGCACCTGAGTGCATAGCAGTAGGTTTTCTTTAACAAACACATGAATAGACCTGACTGAATGTATTGTTTGAGAGTTGAATCCTATGGACTCAGATGCAACTTTTTTACACAATGAACCATTGTGACTAAACGCAATGACGTGTGACGCTATAATTTGGTACGTATGTGTAAAACAACTAAGGCTATCCATACCTTTGTTACATGTTTGCATTTCTTCAAATATTTTTCGATTTATTCCAAAAAGTATTTAAGGGGGAACTTATAACTTGTGGACCCTAAACCGCAAAACCTCGTCTACAAGCATTATAGGGTTTTTGATGAAAGCTTAACTTTAACGAACCAGGCGTATATATACCAAAACAATAATTTGGTCTTACAATAATACTTGTTTTATATGCTTGGATCTGTAATGTATTTGCTAAAACTCCATAATGGCGCCTGAAATAATTTACCTTTCAACAGATTAAATCAACGTGCGTGAGAATCGACAACAGCTGTCAGAAATTAATTTTTAATGACGCTTTGCGTCAAAAGATAATTTGAACGGCGACATTAAAACTGCTATAAATAAAAAAATAATGATATCATTTCAAACAAATGACAGTGTTTACAAGATCCCATGACTTAAAAACTAATTAAATATGTGTGCTAATTGAGAATAAAATGCACCAGAAGAAGAAGAAGAAGAAGACGACGAAGAAGAAGAAGAGGAAAAGAATTGAGTTGAGTTAGTCCGACACGCCAATAGTCCGACACTCCGTTAGCCCGATACGCCGCTAGTCCGAATCTGAAATGTACTGCACCAGTCCGACACGCAGCTAGTCCGAACCGACACTGCGCTAGTTTCCATATTCGGATTAACGCAGTGTTTTTCAACTTCGAACTAGCGCATTGTTTTACAAATTCGGACTAGTGCAGTGTATTTCGGATTCGGACTAGCGGCGTGTCGGACTATTGCAGTGGTTTTCATTATCGGACTAGCGCATGTTTTTTTCGGACTAGCGCAGTGTTTTTCACTTTCGGAGTGACCGGGAATTTGTGCGTGTTCTGTCATAACTTCAACGGCAAGGGGATTACATTCCGTATAAGTTGTCTGTTTTTACTGGAGGGAGCAGTGTAGCATACTTCTAGGCGAGCATAGGAGGTGCATATCATTTTTAAATAGACCATGTCATAGATTGCGTCTGTTATGAAAGTGAGTAGGGAGGGACAGCTCCCCCATGGGACATCCTGCTTAACCTTCCTCCTGTTGGATGATATACGGTTTAGTCAATAATTTTGCCAATCATATTTCCTCTTGAAAGCCGCCTCACCCCGTGCCTTCCTATTAATGAAAACCCCTGACAACGCCACTGAAGGGGAGACAGGAGTCCCAATTAATCTGACTTTATTATAGAGATGAGGGATACTAACAACTACTCACAATCAGATGCTATTGCTTCACTAGCTATGAATCGATTTGCTTGGAGAAAAATTTAGTTGCCTGATCCGCAGTCAATTAAAAGTATATGACACTAATTTTCAGTTGACATTAGTGTCTCTGTCATTATCAGCACCTGTATTTCTGGTTGCGTGTTTGTTGCAGGAAAAGAATCACGTTGAAGGTATTTGGTTATGTACCGGAAATACACACTTAATGACCTTTGACCTCAAATCCGTATACTCCATGTAGACCCCGGCTATAGCCGAGGTCAATGGTAGAAATCACATGACGTTAGACCCCAAATGGGTCAGGTCAAATGTAAAGGCCCAGGTTTGGTCAAATAACTAAGGAGCTAGAGCAAATTATGTCAAGGTTGCGAGACGAAGAAAGAAAGAAAGAAAGAAAGAAAGAAAGAAAGAAAGAAAGAAAGAAAGAAAGAAAGAAAGAAAGAAAGAAAGAAAGAAAGAAAGAAAGAAAGAAAGAAAGAAAGAAAGAAAGAAAGAAAGAAAGAAAGAAAGAAAGAAAGAAAGAAAGAAAAAGAAAGAAAGAAAGAAAGAAAGAAAGAATAAACTGCAGAAATGCCGTTGCTCGGCTGGACTAAGAAGAATTGGGGTAAGACAGAATAAGGCGATGTTTGACGTCGGCTTGTAAAGAAAGCAACAGTTAGATTTTTAAGACCTAGCCGGAGTAACCGCTAGGTAATTAAGTGCCCGGTTCTTTGGTTCTTTACACTTAAGGCGCGTTTATTTTGAAATATACCGGTGAGCAATTAAATGCTGCAAGTAACTTACAACGCCTGTATTTTGACATCCTTTAGCTAAAATAGGTTGTCCCAGTTTGTCTTGTCTCCGTTTCTGGAGAGTTTTATCAGCTTTGTTTCTATCGTTTTATAGATATCACACGTATTTTGACCACATTCATGTTGTTGCATAACAAGCAGGAGGTCCAGTCAGAATGACAAATGAATGAACATTCTTTTGGCTATTTTCATTAGTATTTTCGCCATGGCTATATTGGGTCGTTTGAAATTCGATCGTGTGTTTTTGTGCTCTTTTATTTGCAATTCTAACTGTAGGTAGAAGGTGGGAATAGTAACAATATCTATGCGTATCTTTTTATTTTTTGGCAGCCAATCAATATAGCAGAGTATTACTTTTGTAATGCAACGCGAATTTAAGCAGGAATCACGTAAGACTATCTTAAATACATTTGTTGTGGAAAATTTGTACTAAAAGTGATACAATATCTAAATTGTTGGTCCTGCCTACATATCGTGCAAATATAAAATTGCAAATATTATTTTTTCTTCCTGTTGCTGATCAAGAGATGAAAATCAAAGTATGATGCAATATACACATGATTTGATGATTGCAAGTAACTGTTTACTTTTTAATTTGATACCAATTGGTTGCAACATCATCAGGTTTGGGGCCATTTCCGTGTCTTTTGTAAATGTGACGTTGAAGGTTTGAAACATTGAAGCACCCATAGTCTATTGCTAACCATTGATAGGTGTCAGTACATTATCCCTATCATACGGACTGTAAAATCTTCAATGTACACTATTCTTATGTTTTGTATGATATCATATTTTGTATTTTAATTTGTACATTTTATATTACTTGCTACTTGTATTGATTTTAAAACAATTTGCCTATTCTCATGTTATAGTAATATTATTGTATTTTGTATATATTATCATGTTGTATCATGTGTAAGTTTAAGTTATTTTTGGTAGTTTTTAAGGTTTTGCATTGTTTTATCTGTAAAGCGCCCTGAGGCTTTTCTGCATAGGGCGCTATATTAAATCTTTGTTTATTATTATTATTATTATTCTCTGAAATTTCTTTTCAGCAACAACCACAAATTCACCAAAGGTAGATTTAAAACTGGTCAACAACACTCAACCGAATATTTAGGAGAAACCATTCTCCGTCATCAGCGGTGTAATGCTGCTGGTTAATTATTCTCTAGTGTTTCTAGATGTTGACGATGTCCTTTTTGTCAGCAGACTTTAGGCAGAGCATGTTTTTCTAAAATCTTTATCCGCTCGATAGAAAAGTTATCTGCCACACATGCGTGTAAGTTGGTGTTTGGCGACAGCTCATATTGACAAACAAGAACTATTGAATAGCAAAACATATAAATAAACCACATAAGATTTTCACTTTATTCGTCACTGTTTTTAAATTATGTTGAAGAATATTAAGTTTATTATAGTTACTAAACCACACTTCTTATAGTAGCCTAATTGCATTATTCAATCATTTGCGTTTAAAATTGTTGGCGTCTTTTATATTTAGATTGTGGTGATTACCTTATTTGTGTCTTATCATGCTTATGCTTTAATCCTATTTTGTCTCAGCGCTCATTTCTCATCATTAACTATTGTTAATTAATTCAATTATTTACTCATTTTATTTTCCTGACGTGATTAACCTATATTATTACTTAATAATACATGAAAAGTTTCTTAAAAGTTCTGTCGAACCTGTTTTGCCTATCTGCATTATGTTTATTATTATTAATAATTTGGGGTGATTAGACGGCCTGAAGAAACATCCACAGATGTGAATCTGTCGCCATTAAAAATATTAAATCCAGTTGAACAGATTTTAATAATTATTCAATAATAATTGCAATGATTTAATAGATTAAAAAAAACATCCATTAGATATGTTATATATATATCTAGATATCCTTTGTAACAATCCATGCGCAAAAATCACTGCACATGTTACATTTGACTGGTAGAAAGTTGTGCGCAGTGATCATTTGCGCATCGATGATGACGTATATCGTAGATCTCGGTTTTAGATTGTTTACTCCAAATTCACATTTGAAATATCAAATGCCGCATGATAGATCCTTCAATGTGTCACAAGAAGTTTGGCAACCAGACTAGATAGCGGTTCAGTTAACTATACTATGTATACACTACTTTGTTTTGTGACAGATTACTTTGTAATGAAGTTTCAACGACTAACCAAATAATCTTTAGCCTTCGTTAACTTACAAGAAGTGTCAGAAAAGTTGTCTGTTTAAATTTGTTTAAACATATTGAGACATTTTTAGATACAGTGGGCGTATCCTCTCCACCTCCTCAAGCCTTGTTTCTATAGTCTTCCATTAGTTGCAAAGCTTATCGCAAAGAATATTACAAGATACTTTCTTAAGTGTTGTTTTTGTTGGTACCAAGCACAGAGACTTTGGTGACTTCCTATTATTCTGACAGATCTTACAACAAACAATATTTGTTGCTGAAATGTCCTTTCTCTTAAGGCATTGAATATATGAATACAAAAGCCACCTAAGTCCATACTTTGGCCAAATTGAGTTAAGCATGGGAAATTGTTGCTATACAAGCACAGAGACTTTGCTGCCTTCCTATTATTCTGTCAACCACAACCTATCACTTTGATTGGTATTGTTTTCGTGACTGTAGGATGTGGACAACATAATGCTCGACTAATGTTGTGCAAATAGGGTTTAATATTTTAGGTAATATCCCAGCCAACACAAAACGTTTTCGACATCATTCGCAAAAGGTTATAAAAGGTTGTCAGAAAACGTTTAAATGTCGGGTTTTATAAAGGGTACATTAATGGTATAAAACGTTTTCATAACATTAAAAAACATTTGTTGGTAATTTACTGCACAGCAAACACAAATGTTTTACAGAAAACATTTAAATATTGGGTTATATAAAGGGTATAAAAACGTTTTAATAACATTCCAAAAACATTTTTGAAAACTTGGTAGAAACCATTCTAAACAGAATGGTATTTTGGGGCTGACAAAATATTTTGCAAAAAATGTTTGCCCAAAATATTTACAATAACGTTTTTAAAATATTTTCACGACCTTTATATAACCCTACATTTAAATGTTATTAAAACGTTTTGTAAAAAACATTTTAAGAACATTTCTGTGTTTGCTGGGTGCAAATATTTTAACATAATGTTATTTAAGTGTTGACAAAATATTTGGCCAAAAATGTTTGCAAATATAGTTTACAATGACATTTCGAAAACATTTTAAAAATATTGTTGCAGTGTGTTTTCATACAAAACATTCTAAAACGATTTCATGACTTTTATATAACCCGACATTTCAATTTTATCAAAACGTTTTTACCTAAACCAAAACCCAAAATATAACTTATTTAAAACGTTTTAAAAAACGTTTTTGTGTTTGCTGGGATGCAGTGCGCTTCCGGAATGATTTCAACAACATAACGATAGCATTGGAAAGTTGAATATTTCAGCTTTCACTATCACGTCCATAAGCGCTGTTTTCTTTTTGCCATGTGTAATCTTTCTTTATAACACTTTTTCCTATGTATGTGATGAGGAAGATACCCTGTGAACCATACTTTCAAAGCATTTTGTACTTCGGACGGTAAGACAAGAATAATTTATTACTTTTATCTCTCTTCGGGAAATTGTGTCTTTGGTCACAGACAAAACATGAATCAGATACTCCATGAAGGATTATATGATTTCCTATTTGTGACGTGATTTGTTCTTGTCAGGAAATACATGTTATAGGTGCGAAACTAAAATACATAAATGTACATATTGGAATGACGCATATACATGACAGAGGTTAAGATGGTAGTTTGGTGTGAAAAGGTATGTCGGTCACAATCACATAACTGTTCAAAAACTGTTTTCAGCAATATGATACTTCTTGTTGCTGGGCAAATTGGTGAATCAATTTTCACATTGCCTTATATGGCCTGAGTGGATCAGATCGTGTCACATTTATTGGATTTGTACCATCTTCGTTTTACAGGCAAATTGTTAATGTTAAATCCTATAATATAATTTCTTGCCAACCTTCCAAGAACTTTCCCTGTGTAGATTTTTACGTCAACAAAATTAAACCATTTTTACTTTAAACGGATATTTATTGATAACGAATAAATATAAATAACTACGAAAGCTTGAGGTGAGTTGTAAGATCTTAATAAGCAAATCATGGTGCATTTTAATTTTAAGTAATAACGTCTTAAAACATTTTACTTTGATTTTGTAAATGATACGTTTAGCAAGGGATAAGAGAGTGACTTAAGAAACGTGAAATGAGTAATACATAATTGTTATCACATTAGGTACAAAAATGCAAGGCAATTACTTAAATTACCAGCATATACTCGCATACTTATACACCTAATTGCAATTTCAATTACGTTAGTCGTATCACAAACTATGGAGAAACTTACATTTTGTCGTAATTCATTACCTTTAACTTCGAGAAGTACAATGTTGCATTAATCTCATCAGCAATGCATCATTAATGTTATAAAATATTACTGAAAGTTACAACTGCATCCTAATTAATTACGACCATTTTAAGATGTTTATACATCTTACAATTACTCAGTTAATACTGAGAAAACGTTAATCTCACACCACTAAACTACTCACTCATTTCGCTAACAACATCAGTTGATGGCGAGGAAGTTCCTCGAAAGCGATCCTAATCAGTGGAGTAAACAAGTAGCTTTTTATTACCACTACGTATGAATATGCAATTCTATATACGGTACTGATACTGCAACTCAAGCATCTATAACCTATTTATTTAGCTATGATATGAACTTCAAACGCTAGTCACGATGATATTTTGTCTGAATCGTTGCAGTTGTACTTTGTAAAGGCGTTCACCAAAGGCAATTAGATAATATTATACAAGTAAGAAAGTATTAATTCCTTTGCCTCGTTGTTTGAAGTGAGAATGCATTATCTTGTCTGGCACGTCGCTGTTTCTTGCTTTAGACGAAGCGCTCTTAAGCACGCACTTATCCGCTTAAATATACACAACCAGGATTAAGCCTGATATGTACAATCAATATTCATATCGCAAATGTACTATGTAAGTCGAAATGGTACCTGCCATGTCTATATCCCTTAAATTACAGTTGAAAGTAGATTCAAAAGTATAAGATAGCAAACAGTGGTAAAATGATCCACCCTCGGGTCCGTTGATAAGAACTATAAATGTATAGTCTATTTAATCAACTAAAATTACATACCCTTCTATTCTGTATGATATGGATGGATATTGGTTTATCGATACTGATATTATAAAAAAAAAGGCAAACCCACAAGCAAGCAGAACATCACTTGTTTGAAGTGTGATTTATCCGGTCAGCCATCTATTTTTTTTAAATTTTTAAATACGTGTATCTACATATTCAACGGGTAATCCCAAGCGAGAAATTGATGTTAAGTAACATCTTGAATTGCCCTCGGCTCAGTCGAGTCAGTCTATTTTCTATGGCAATAACTCAACCCGAATACGATTTAAAGATAAAATGAGACTGGTTGCTGCAGACATTTGCTTTGTTCAGTCGATATAATAAAGATATGTGAAGCATCTTATGCAAATAGGCCAAAAGAAGCAATACATGTTGACAATAGAAATAGTCATCCCCAGGTTTCCATGGTTTTCGCAATGGGTCCTGTGTCACAACCTGGGGTACCTTTGTGTTACATAGTAAAAAAAATGAAATGTTTCAAACATTTTACCTACACGTCTCATTTGAATTGGTTCATCCTCCTGAGCATTTGACACCTTTTTTTTATGGAAATCATTTAAAAAATGAGAGAGTGCAATCACAAAGTAGCTGGGATTTAACCCCGCCACTTTTTTCCACATTTACAATCATTCTGAGCAAATATTAGTCTTTTAAATGACCTTCTGTATTTATTTACTTGGTTTAGATGTCTGGGAGTTCATTTAGACATTTTTTACTAGATTCAAATCTTTAATGGGGGGTTTTAGATCAAATTTACGATACGAATCCCTCCCCCTAATCCTCCTCCCCCTAATCCTCAACCACCCTTGGCACATTTCATCCCAAACGTCATAAGAAAATAATTAAACATTATTTTAAAACAGTTTAAAAAAATGAGTAATATAGAATAAATTAGCCTAAATTTAAGACTTAATTGAATCTTCTAAGTGAAGGAATACTCAAGAGACAGTGTTTTGAAATCCAAGCTGCACATCAAAATGTAACAAAACCAACTTTTTGGGTACCCCAGTATACAGGGTGTCCCAGAAAAAAATTCCCAGTGAATAAAACTGAACATAAGTCGAGAAATAGACATCAGAATCAAAAATCTAAAATGTAGCGCATAGTCTATTTTATTGTGCATTATATACGAAAATTGTATTTGATTCGATTGACTGGTTGTGAAGAAATTAACGATTTCATTATGCGTGCATCCTTGCAGTTCATTCCAAGTTTGATCAACAGGCGATTTTTCATACTCACTCAGCGCTTCCTAAAGTCCACATTATCTATTTTATAACCGATGGTGTTATGTTATTCATGCTTTCACTGAAGATAAATAACAGTTTGTCCGATCTTTAGATTTTTGGATTCTGATGACAATTTTCGACTTAGGTCCAAATTTATTCGCCCGGTAATATTTTCTGGGACACCCTGTATGACACAGGATCAATGCCAATATTCTACATTTTGCTGCGTGTTTTGCATTATCTCAGTTTTTTTACCATAAATGATTTTTAATTTAACATTATTATAACTCATATAGCTCTTATTTAACTTATGGCATAGATCCCAGAGAGAAATATCCGTTACACGCTGCACACGTCCTTGACAGTAGACACCAACCACTTTACTCGGCAAGAAATTTGAGTATAGTCGACCTTGAGGTCTTTTATGCACCTCTTTACTTGTATGCATCTTTGTACTTTTTTTGCAAACAGCAAAAAGTATTCCGGCTACTTCTGGGAACTACTAATATAGTATTAAGTATCTTCAATTCCAATTAGCGTATGACATCATTTATAGTGTATTTCACAAACATATTAACATGACCCTGTAGAGAACTCTTGGATTTTAAGACGCACTCAATAACACTTAACTATGCTTAATTTTATCCGGATGTGAAGTTACAAGTTCTTCAGGCTATTTCAATAAACATAGTCTTTGATAAGCCGTGTGTTTTTGCCATATGATGATTACAAATTGTATATTTTGTGTATGTTGTACATATACCACTTATAGGCTAAAGAGACATTGACAATACTCTTGTTTCAGGAGAAAGGCATTGCTTTTTAGCATTATACATAGCTACATGCTTGGGGTGTGTTTGATTGAATGTCAGTGACTCGTATCATACATCAGGACTTTTTGAAATTTCAATAGTGGAATTGATTGGAACAGGATGTTATAATGCTCCTCACACAAACCCTTCTCTTTATCAATTAAACGCATAGCCTCGGTTCGCTGGGAGAAAGATCACTAAGGGCTGGGAGAAAGATCACTAAGGGGGCCTATTTCTGTTATACAGCATCACTTAAGTGTAATCCTGCTATGAAATGTTTGAATGAGTCGAAATTAGCAACCCTTAAATCTTGGCCAAACCAATCTGAACATATTTTTGAAAATTTATACATAGAGAGATTAGTCTCTTTGTATGTTTATAATGATGATTTTTCTGTCTCATTTTCAACTTTTCACATATCCATGCGAAACATTGACATGACTCAGTCGCATTGGGACGGTGAAGTATCTAATTTCGTAGGATACGTAATCAACATCAGACAGCATGAATTTACTTAAGAATAAGTTGTAGACATATTGGAAATGTTTTTGAATAATTTATATAATTCATATCGTCAGATGTTTACTCTGTAATGCCAAGGAAAACAAACAGGTTCTTTAGTTTCCATTTCTGCTTCTGTAAGTTGGCGATGTCCTTTACCTTAACGTTGTACCTTGTATTGTTAAGAAAAAAGAAAAACATGTCTAAAAAGCCAAATAAGGAGGTCGGTGTTATCTCTGGAGATTTCATTCACTTTATTTTACCGTTAAGTGGATGAAAGAATAGAATTAGGATTTGTATGTACGAATTGAATAAACGTGGCGTAATGGGAAGGTGAATTTTAGCGGAAATCACCTTTTGTCGCCAACCAAAATAAGTTGTTATTTTCGCCAGCCTAAAGGGTTTCCGTGAATGATATTGATTGAAAATCGCCATTGCTGAATTAAATAAACAAAAGAATATGTGATACATATCATGCTTATAATGTATCGGACGAGGCCTTTGAATGAGTGTTGAACTGATTTGTATTTGATCCATGAGTTACTCGAGGATTGTTGATCATGACCACATTATGTCACATGTTCCCACAAAATCCGTAAGAAATCATTACGGAACCTGTAATAGTCATGTCAGTACCATTTTGTTTGATTGTTTGTAATAAATGATCCTCAGGCGACTGAAGGAAATCGACAGCATGTGTGGCTAGATTGAATAGCGTGAATAACAAACTGGTATCCTAAATAAATCATCACTATTCGCCAGCAAAGTGTTACGTGTAATCCGATTATCACTATGTCAATTGGATCTGCACCACGATCGAAATGATCGCAACACAAAGGCTATGGTATGTACTATCAATTCCAAAAGGTGCGTAATCCAGTAACCAGAGAGTCACGTTACCACTTCACTGGAGAATAAACAAATCTAAACTTATTAGTCAGTTTCTACATAATTTTAAAGTCTTTCACCAAATGCTTTTTTCAGAAATCCTTTTTAGCCCCGAGCCATGCTCTTATTGAAACAAAGCTTGACAACTATCACTGGTGGATATTTAAAATAAGAATTTTTCAAAAGCGATGAGAAATGGGAAAAAAACTATAAGAAATAAAAATGGTCTAAGGCCGTATAAAATTATTTTTTTTATAGATGTTTCAATTATTTTAGACTTTGGAATGATTTATGAATTTTTCATACATATAAATAAGTTTATTAGAGAACAAGGATCACTTCCAAGTCTTTTTGTGTTACTCTAGGGGTTTATACCTCAGAATCTCACATTTGAGCACTGTTGGAAAAGAGCGAAAACTACAGACAATGCTGATTTTACACTGGAAAAAAAACACACCTCCCTCCCTCATCAATTCATGAAAATCCTCTGGACGAGAACCAAAATATTAATTTTATACGGCCTAATTTCAATGAAACTTTAAATCTGTTCGTTTAAAACAAGGTTACATGTTGTTTACAAGTTAATTATCATTAGATTAAATGTTTATTGGTCAAACTGGAACATGTGGGTTGCATCCATGCAGCGTACTAAGCGTGTGCGCAATTGTAAGGCGTATGTATACTTTCTTTTGTACCCCGTTATGTGCAAGTGTGTTTATCGTGGAGCCAATAGCGTTCATAATGTTCAAGATTGGCCAATACTTACTTAATTTACCTGTAGTGCTTCTCATACTGTTTTATGAAAAAGTATGCCCACAGGGTTGACAGTTTCATTTTGTTTTCCAATTCTCATAGAATTTTCATTATAATTTTCCACTAGTGTATAGAAGAGGTGTGTTAATGATTGTGTATAGGGACCTGTCTGGCTAGTGGAATTCTAATATTGCTCAAGTAAGGAGGTCATAGGGGTGTTTAGTTACACATTAAATCGAATACGAAACGGAATCTTGTGGCACAGCTTCCTTTAAAGGATGATGGTCAAGTTTCATCAAGTGTTATTTCTGTCATTAATTGGCCATACACTTTACCTGGGAAGTTGGAATACTGATTTATTAGTGTTAACATCTTCAGTTTCCATTATAGGGCACACATTTGAACTGAGAATGTGTAATTAAAATTATATTCAAAGTCAACATGTATTGCATTTTTGAACAGAATTCTAATTCTGCTTGCAACGCTATTTTTTGCAGTATTTTTAGGATTAAAGAACCTAGCTACCTACTTCCCTATCTAGTTTTTTCCCGGGCCTATATCAAGGGGTGTTCTCGAATTGTGATGGCTCTCCATGGCATCACATTTTGCATCGCAGTCACAATGTCAGGAATCTCTATAGTTTGATGAGCTCGTAATCGGCGGCCCTTATAACATCGCGGATCAATTTTTATATGTTATGTTGAGAACTGTCTTGTGACAACTCAACATAAGTATCACAAATTATTTTTTAAGTCCTATACTTTGCTCATACTCTATGTAACACGCATAATACAGACCAAACAGGTCATAAATATCACTCTTAACCTGGGTCTACTTTTCGGCGTAGTTGTCCAAACATAACAATTCCCGCTGATTACGAGCTGATCAAACTATAAGTTCGTTTTTCTGTCTTGAAAATGTCGATACGTGTTAGAGCAGACCTTCCTGGTTTTCTTTTCTAATCCTTTGGAATCCATTTTAAATATATAGATTCAGTCTTGTTTTTTCATGTCGCCATGCATTATTCATTTCTAATGTGTTGTTTCCATTGAATGTAACGCATTGACCTCACCAGTCTTATATACAGGGTGTATCAAAATGATTGGTACCGACGACTTCTCATTTTTGCCGAATTTTTAAACTTTTTTTTGTACCAGTTTGGGGTTAATTGTTTAAATATTTGTAATTATAGTAGTTTTATCTTTTATACGAATTTTAGATCATAAAAATAGCACATTCTGTTCAGAAGTTACATGATTCTAAAGGAAAGTAAGTGTTTTTACACTTTTCATCGTAACACTGGGTCAGTAGCGCGCCGTTTTTAAAGCTCTATTTTACAACAAATACCTTGTGAGAATGATATGTTGAAAATCATGGAAATGTTTAATTTTTTCCTTGCCTATTTCTTCATTCATAATTATTTAAATGTTCTAATCAATATTGGTTGAGAGTAATATTATTGACTTGAATAATTTATTTGGCCGGGGTGAAAGAAGTTTGTGTATCAACACCTTCCAGGGCGGTAGTTTAAATTGTTGTATAAGATGCATTGAGATTGTGGTGTGGCAGAATGAATATAGACTGTAGACGGTGTAGGTTAGGTAAGACCTGGTAAAAGTTACGGGAATGGTCCCACAGTATTCCATACTTCAGCGTGCATCCATAGTGAACAATTACTGGTTGATACGAAGCTATGGAGAGGTACAGGGAAGATTTAGAAGACAGTTTCCAAGAGCAAGGAGTAGCCCATGTAAACATGTTATACTTTCAATGTTTCAAAATTTGATATGGGTAGTTACAGAATGGATCCATCCCAGGTGTTAAGTTCATTCAAGATAGGGCTTCACCTCACACTGCCAGAGTCGTAAAGCAGCGACTTCAAGAACTATCTTTCTAAAAGCATGTGTAAAGCAATTTTATGTTATGCAGTTCAAGCAGTGAACCTATTCATTTAAGTAAAACCATGATTACGTCGATCTTCGTTTTAAATGACAATAGCTCCCAGATGCATCAACCTATCATCTTCAGATTATTAGATCAATAGGTTAACATATGCCCCTTTCTACGTATAGTACAAAAATTATGTTAATTAGCAAATTCATATTTTTAATAAATTTTTGAAAATGTCACATAGCCCGGTACCAATCATTTTGATACACCCTGTAGCAGTAATGCAGCTCTAGAACTACAACA
Organism: Amphiura filiformis; assembly: GCF_039555335.1. Taxonomy (NCBI): domain Eukaryota; kingdom Metazoa; phylum Echinodermata; class Ophiuroidea; order Amphilepidida; family Amphiuridae; genus Amphiura; species Amphiura filiformis. The sequence goes on from NC_092645.1 coordinate 18,190,586, forward strand.
CTTTACAATGAAAGGGGAAAATGATAAGAAAAACACACGGGTAGCGAAAACATACCAGTGCTGTCGGTATTTTATCATAATTGGTAACATGCTCAGTAAGTTGTTTTGTTTAAAAAAATGTTCTACTCAATGCTATTTTTTAGGAAGACAGTTTCTTGTTTTCATCTATCAAAATTATAGAATTTTATTGATCCGTCTTCCTTTTAAACGCTTCAGAACTTCACACCATCTTATTACTTCCCATCCAAATTGAAATGTGACTTTTACATAGTGATTTGAAGTACTTAAAACTTGATGAAACCTATTTTGCAAAGCGCTGTCATTTATTGATCGCATTAAGTAGTAGGTAAATATGGAGCAAAGTATATGTAGACATTTGGTAAAAACAGCCCTATTTATCGACGATCATAGTTGAGGCAATTCTTTTTGGCACCAGAGTCATATGTGTTCGGTCTTTGTATCAACCGCCGATGCTGCTTCAATGCTTATTATTAATTAATCGGAATTAATGATAAATTTATATTGGTCAATATTAATGCAGGCAACTATTTACAATTATGTTATCACAATTAATAATAATCATTTGATTTATTTCAAAAATAATAAGCATCGATGTTCAATGATCGAACTAAATTGTTTTGGTTGCCTTAGCATTGATAAAGTCTAAAGAGAAATCTAAAGAGAAGATATCGGTTGGCATTAATAAGTTGATACTTTTTGATGTTGCTAAATATTACTGATTTTTAGAATAATATAATTATTATAATGGCGTTATTTCAATCATGCAAATCTAACATTATTGGTATCTTTTATTTTTAAAATTGTTATTTTTTAGAATGGTTATCTTAGTTGCGTAATATGCTTTAAACCCGATTTTCACAACTTTTCTTGCTCATCGTTAAACATAGTGATTCTTCTATTTATTTAATATTCCCGACGTGATTGACCTATTTTAAAACTTAATAATACAAGACAAATTTGTTTAAAGTTCTATCAAACATATTTTTCTTACCTAGATACTGTTTTATTAATATGGAGTGGATAAGAAACTTTCATTAGAACTGTTCAGTATATGTATAAATCCTTTAGAGAAATCAATGCGCACAACATCACTGCGCAAGTTACGTTTGACTGGTGGAAAGTGGAGCGCATTGACTGTTTGCGTAGTTCTCGGTTTTAGATTGTCTATTCCAATTTGACATTTGAAATATCTAATACAATTCCGCATAACAGATCCTTCAATATGTCACAGGAAGTGGGTTTACTAGACTAGATATCGTTTCAGTTAACTAAATTATTTATACACTGTCGCTTGGTGACAAATTACTTTGTAGTTAAGGTTTATGTGTTATGCCAGGGGACACATTTTCACAAGATGGTAACTATTTTTACCCGTTTTAATGTTTCAACGACTAACCGATAAACTAATTTTATATATAACATAGTGACGCAGCTATCCATCGGTTTTTTTAAGAAGACTACATAATCTTTAGAGTTAACTTACAAGAAGTGCCAGAAAAGTTGTCTGTTTAAATTTGTTGTCATTTGTAGCGACATTTTTAGATACAAAGAGCGTATAGAAGAAGCGCTTTAAGCTATTGCTCGAATATTTTTGAACAGCTCTGTTTGGTCATAACCACCTCTGCAAACCTTATTTCTGTCTGACATTGGTAATAGGCAATCGCAAAGAATATTGCAAGAGGCAATCTTAAGTATTGTTTTCTTCTTTGGTACCAAGCACGAATACATTCCTGACTTGCTACATTCTTGTCAACCACCACCAATCAAGTTTTGCAGTAATGTTTCCAGGACTGCAGGATTTGGAAAACAATATGCTTGCCTCGCTTTTGGCCTTCACTGATATAATAATCACTTTCATACTGTGTGTACTCTTGAACAAGTCTGGGTTTTTCTTTTCCCCCATGTGTAATCTTTCTTTATAATGCTTTTTTCTTCTATGTGTGATAGATTGGCGTGGACGGCAACCTGTGAACTTAACTATCAAAGCATTCTGCACTGTTGACGGTAAGGCAAGAATATTAGTCTTATATTTGTTCAGGAAATTGTGGTCTGTAGTCGCAGACAAACCCAAATCAGATAGTCCATGAAGGATCTTGTGATTTTCTATTTGTGACATGATTCCGCCAGCATATGGGCTAATATACATAGAAGTAATATTTGGATAGAGCTCAGAGATAAATGGCGGGATGAAAAGCGTTTAGTTGCTGGGTAATTTGACAATAAATGTTCAAATTTTTTTTTTTTTTCCTGAAGTGTCAGTGAATTTGTATGTTAGAATGAATAAAAAGGGATCCAAATTGTACTCTCTTTTTTTTTCAATGTTAACCAATATTTTTTCAATATTTTAAGGCCTTAAAAATAGTATTAGTCCTAATTTATATAGTCCTAAGTTAAAACATTCAGAAACCTGGAACAAGTTTTGTGACTTGAAAATAAGTAAACAGTTTCAATATCTAATTTAAGGTAATTTGTTATTGTAGACGAAAAATAATGGCATCTAAAATCTAATTTGCCGCTTTTCTCGTGTATTCCCCATTTTGTTAGAAAGCTGCTGTACTAGTTGGATTTCCTGAATCATTTTCTTCTGAAAATGTATACCTTTATGTACTTACCATCACCATTTTTAAAGATAAAACACAAAACAATATCAAAATGATTGACCCAGACAGCGTCCTCAATTGCAATTGTTTCAAAACCACGCGCCCACGCTGTGTGGCACTGTACCGTGACGCAATTATATGAGTACATATGTATCGATTGCTAAGTTTCTGTTGTTTTGCCCCCGTCACATATGTTCGTATTACAAAACAATTTAATACCTGTTTTTAAATGATTAAGGGATTAATTTTGATCTTCTTCATTATGTTGATAACGGATTCAATAAGCTTCTAAAATTTGACAAGTGGAACGAAATGGAGAGCTGTTCCTAAAGTGCAACCAGTGAATACTAAAAGTGACATCCTTTTCAATGTCGACACTGCCAAAGGATTTATATTTTGCCATATATCGCAAAGTTGGAACTTGACATTATTTTTGAAAGTCGCCAGGAACGTTGAGAGCTGTAGAACTTTTAAGCAACAAGATGAAGCTTGCTGGATAACTAACATTCATAAATCAGTGTATTTTGACTGTATGTTGATGCTAATAATGGGAGATAAAATTATTGTTCAATCATACTCTACTGTTCAGTAAAGATTCGGATTTTGTTAACTTAATGAAGCAGTATGTTGTTTTTGTGCATTCGTGTTTCCAAATCGTACCAACATAAACAAGGGAAATTGTGCGAAATCTTACACAAATGCCATTATAGGCCACTGTGGTTTAATTTTGGAAGATGCATTTGTCAAACTAGTTAATCTGTAAGGAAGGTTATGTATGTACAAAAACGTTGTGTATTCTCATGTTTCTGAAGGTATATAAATTCGATGGTTTAAGGCTGTTCATCACGAACTGCTCCTTTAATTGTTTAACAAATGGTAAATTTCAGACTATTTGTGTGTGTACTAAGTTTGCAGTTTACCTTATTTTGAATCAAAACACAATGTTTTTCGCGCTAACAAGCCAATACGCGGGTTAAGTACCGTACTGCTTTATTTTTCCTTTCATTTGAAAAAGTGGGCATACCCCCCCCACCAACACCTCTTTCACTGCATATGGGTATAATTGATCCCATTGGAGATAAGAGATATTGTGTTTATTTTTTAAAGCAAATTCTGGGGTTCTTGGTAACCAAACATTGGAAGTTTCTAATGGAAATCAGAAAAAAGCATTCAATTGTGAACAACATTATAATCGGCAAATAATAGCAATATCGCCGATGAGGGAAGATGCTGTTTTCAAATTACTTGGTCAAAAACGTGAGTGTTTTATTACCTTCAAATAATTAAGATAACTAATTTAAACAAAAATACACAAATCAATAAGAAATACAGCATAAGTTTTAAGTAGTGTTTAAACGCTCAGGTATGTCATTTCGCTAGAACAAATTTATCCTTCAGAATTGAGAAAAACAATACTAGTATCAGAAAACATAGTAACTGAAATATACAAATGAATGTGTTTGTTACCCTTGGGGTATTTCTTTATTCTAATGGAAATATTATCAATCCCTTAAGAAAGCTTGATTTTAAAGAAAATCGTGAGGTGCCCCTGGCTGAGTAGAGTCAGTTTATTCTTTCTATCAATCACTCAATACCAATTCGATTTTAAAGATGAAACTAGCTATTATGATTTTGCTTCCGTTCATCTGATATCATTTTTAAGACTATGTGACGCAATCTTCTTCAACTAGTTCAAAATAGGCAATATTTGAACATTTAAATAATCATCAGCTTCCCAAAGGTAACCATTGTGTTTAATATTGCTGAAATTTTTATATCCCAGCATAGAAGAGATACCATTCAAATTCTTTCTTGGTGATCCTTTTTTTTTTCACTTTTCTCAATTTTGACAAAACCAGTCTTTCATCGGATCCGTTGATGTCACATTACTATTGTATAGGCCTAATTATCAACCAGCACTAATAAACACCAAATCGATCATAGAAATGTTTTAGTACTTCATGACTGTGTAAATCATTCCACTATCGATCTTGAGGTCGTACAATATTATACAGTATTTCCCGGTACTCACTGTAGTATCTGTATTTTAAATAGCATTTGAGCTTCCTTACAATGTGCTTGATGTTGTGAAAGCAAACACAAACAGCCACGATACTCTCTGCTTCAGAATTTGTACATAAACTCCATCCTCCAGTGTCGAAAAGATTTATATGATTATGATACGTATACAGTTTAACTCTTGACGTTGACTCTTTATTTGAATCGTGGGCGGAGTATTAATACATGGATATTTGTTCTCCATCCTATTTGTCTGTAATGATGTCTTGAAGGCAATCATCGACAATAAATATTTTGATTGTTTATGACCATAATCATCAAGTTAAAAAACTGTTGTTAGGTGAACATATACTTGGAATGCCTTGGGTGTTTGAAGAAAGGGTGATTTATTTTAATTCCAAAATAAAGAAGAAGAAAAAAAATCCGCACGACCCAAACATTCAGACAGCCAGCGCGCATTTTCAGACATTTGTTTTGACATTTTCTACAATGTTATTGTTATTTAAAGTATAAAATACATAACAAACAAAATCACAATTCAAATACGACTAGAAAAGTCTGCCCGAAATATTATGATTCTGTAGCCTCAATAGCCAGTAGGTATGTTTCGTCGCTTATCTCCTTGAACCGTTTTTTGTTTCCCTGAAGTCCCATTAAAGCTATACTTAAGTGTTTTTCTTTTAAATCAACGTTTATCCACAACGTGGCTTGTCTGAAAAAAATTTAGCTGTTTTGATCTCGTAAGCCAACCAGGAGTCTCTATCCAATCTGACCTAACCTGATTATTAAGTAGGTGACAGGAGCAATTGCGTGATATATAAGACGATACTTGACTATGATTTGATTATAGCCTCGATGCCTTAATAAGATGTTTATGTATCAGCCATTGATTAACATAATATCATACGACAAGTTATTGGAAAATACATGTGAGTATGGCCCCAAATATAATAGTGCAAGGTGCGCAAATTGCTAAATCGTAACCCGCTTCCAAAATAACTTAACCGAGACGTATGTGGAGGGAGCCAAAAAAAACAACGCTGAAATCAGCCATAATAGGACAATTATTGTGGCCTGAAAAGGTCAAACGGAAGAATAACTTTGGCAAATTCTGTCCTATTTTGACGGTCGGCACGCCACTACTAGTTATGAGTCGCAACATTTCGTCGGAATGGCTGAATAGAACAATAGCACGCCCAAATTTTACACTCTGAGCGGACGTGATTCCAAGTCAACCCTATTGGTTCGTTTCTCCAATAATGTATAAATTATGTTCTTGGTTTCATAATGTAACATTTTTTCCTACGAACTATGATACCGCACAGTGTCAACAGCCTCTAAATGAATATTTTTTCCTGCAATGAATCACGTTCTAATACTCCGTTGGTGAGCGACGGGCGATTGGTATTTCACCAATAAGGTATAGCTCGCTTTTCCGAACGCAAGAAAAGAAGTCCTATTCTGATTGGCTAGAAACCGATCGCTAGATCGCTCAGTGATGTAAGTACAAACTCAGATGTGGAGTATTCAATTCCATTTAAATCAATATTCTATTATTGACGCAGATAAAGAAAGTTGTATAGTGTCTCACTATGGTGCATTGTATTATAGACTTGTGATTTAATATTCTATATAGCACGTGGATATGAGCTGAATGAGCTATGCTTGATCTTTATATCTTTATAATTCTCAAAAAGTTGAATATATCACATAATTATAGTACGATTTATAAACATTTCGATGAAAATGCAGTAAAATATATATGTTGAAAGAAAACGGCAATCGCAGCTGAGTGTACTGAACTTGCAGTTAGTGTATTGAATACAAAACCTTAGTTTTACCTGACAACAAATTGAATTTTCCTCTAATGGCAACGTCATATAGGGTACTGAGCATGCGCAGATCGTATAAACGTGTATGAACGAGAAGAACGAGTGGATTCGCCATACTATCACGGCAATTTGTGACCCGAAGATACAGGGATGATGACACTGTATTGTTTATGTCAATATCATTCATTTGCCATTCGAACAGTAAAATAGATAGAAGATAGCGGGAACAGTATCGATTTCTAAATGTATCTTTTATATTTGGCAGCCAATATATACTACAAACAAATATGTGATTTTAAGCAGCTTGGTAGGTTGAAGTATTTACGTATTCTCAGTGGAATATGCTATACGCCCACAGGATATGATAACCAACCGAGTGTATAATTTTACCAAGTGATACTATCTACATTGGATGACCCTGACAACATCATAAAATATAATACCGTAGCATTCCTTCTACAATGAGTTTTGTTGTTTTTAGATGAAAGACGCAAAAGGCAGACACCCTCTAAAAACACTACAATAGATTGGTCTTTCTACAATAATACAGGTTTTTCCAGCCGTATCAGCAATATATTTGTTCAAACTCCAGATAATGTATTTCTAACCTTATGTGTTATGTCTCTTTCGTGTATGGTCTGTATTCCAGTCAGTTTTAGTTTGTTGTTGCTATGATCGACCATAAAAATGAAGTATAGACAACAATTTTTGATTTGATGGTCGTTATGAGTGGCATATTTCTAATTTGATGATTGATTGGTGAGTCGGACACTTCAATATTGTTAAGATGGTTATTGTTTGCCATAAAACATTGAGCTTATTGTAACACTTATGGCATATTTTTTATTTTGCTCTTGTGAAATTATTCTAATGAGCTATAAACTTCCGACTTGGTAGTTAAAATAGACACTCCCTTTCATTTATAAATCAGAACATGTGGTTTTCGTTTCGCCACGTGCAATTTGTAGTTTACGTCACGTTTCGTTCTATTGTGTTGTATTTCTAATTGGTTAGGTTGATGTCGATACCCTATGAACCTGAGTATCAAAACATTTCGCACTTTTGAGAGTTAGACAGGAATATTATGTTTACCTTTGTTCAGGAAGTCGAGGCTTATGTTCTCACACAAATTCTGAATTAGATACCTCATGAAAGATTGTGTGATATACCATTTGTGTCGTGATCTGGCGCGATTCTTCAACTTCAATATTTTTAGGTAAATACCGGATAAATAAAACACAGAGGTATATATTGATTAAAAAATAATAAACTACATAAAGAGTGACATTCACAACCGCATAACTGTTCGATAAGGATATAAGACTTTCAGTAATTTAAACAACTATAGTTACTGGGAAAATTGATAAATCAATTTTTTTTAATTCCTTGAATAAGTTAATCTGGACTGTTAGATGTCATACTATGGGTAAATTATGTTTTACAAGTCCAATAATTTACTCACGTTTTAGACGTTTCATCTTCCGATCGGAAGACTTCTTCAGTAGTGCGATGAACCAGCAACACTCCTACTCTCATCCCCAGGGTGCACAGAAGAATTAAGAATATTATTAAGAATGTATGTCATACACTTTACTTGGAAGTTTCATTTTGGTGAAATTGACATGACCATCATTCAAGTATGTTTTGTCTTGTATTTTTTTCTTTTTACGTAAATATCTCTACGTGATGCGTTTATTGGTTATACGAACGTACATAAGCTCTGAATAGATATGTATGTGATGCGTCGTTCACCGTATAGATCTGTATGTGACATACGTACTAATAAAGGGGTAAAGGTAGCTTATGCCTTGGAACAGCGCTGTATGTGATACACAAATTAAAAAAACAAGTAAATAGACCAAAACCAAAGTTTTATATCTCATTAATTAGAAATAATTAAGATCTGTAAGTTAATAAGTTCCAAAACATATTGCAACGCACCAATTTTCTCAAAAAAGTCAAACATCTCGAATAGAACCGTAGGTGATGCGACCGACGAAATGGCCCAATGTCAACGTCCGGTAGCAGTCGAGGATCGCATAAGTCGGTCAATCATCAATGCCTTGCTGCTTGGAAGTAAAAGTCTTAGTGTTGTTGTCCAGTTTCAAATTCCCTTTACTAGGTCATATAACACCGTTTGAAATAATTGCGGTATGTATTATTAACCAAACATGTAACGATAGCTTGAGCTGAAACAAAAAGACAAACTCATAAACAACCAAATCATCAAAAGTAGTGTTTGAACCCTGAGGTTGGCTATTTCTTTTCAAATCATTTAATCCGTCAGAACTGACAAACAATACTATTAACAGATTATTTAGAGGCGATATATGAACGCGAGATCAATAATACCCAAATCCGTTCGCCATAATATCTACTTGTTCTAAGGGCAATACCATCAATCCCGAGTCTCAGAGAGGGATTATTTTTGAGGAAATCGTAACACGCCTCTGGCTCTGCGAGTTAGTCTATTTTCTCTGTCAATGACTCAACCCCAATACGATTTAAACGACAAAAGGAGGCTGGTTACATTAGCCTTTAGTGAGTTCAATAGATGTGTTTCTTTAAAAAAATCCGGACGCAATTATTTGAATGGTGGGATTTTAAGCACAAGCTTCCCGAGAATAACCAAGTGTGTTATTGCCGAGACCTTGCATTCTTGTATAAAAGTGGTAGATGTTATGAATTTTGATAATTTCATAGTTCTGTTAAAACAACCCCCCTTTTAGTTCGTGTTACAAAATATGGCTCAGTAGATCTAGGGTAAATGGAAGCGCGGCGCTTGTTCTCTCGTTCGAGAACGCTTTGTGTTCAAATCAATAGGTCATGTAATGGAGCAAACCGCAACGTTTGAATTTGCATCTTCCTTGATGTTTTGGATCGTTGAGTCTTTATTTATTAACGAATGAGGTCTTAAATCTCAACTTTAAGATTCAGCAATTCAGCTGCTTCTAATTATGGCACATCTCACTTTGTTTAGGATATACAAGAATAAAACATAACTGGTACCTTATTATTTTGCGGTGTGTAGATCCCAGTATTTACTGCTATGAGGTGCATGGTTAAATTTATAGGCCTAATGTGATCTCAAAACCATGAATATGACGCGAGATGAAGTCGAGGGGCATGGTTTTGAGATCACCGCTGGCGAGGTCAATATCTGTTTTATATACCGAATAACAAGTTTATTTTGATTAGTTAAAAGAATATGCTAAGCTAGACTAGGCTGTTTACCTAGAGAAGGGTCACATTTGTCAGAGAGTGACGACCAAACACTCGTTTATTCTTACCAATCATTTGTTTATTCTTACCAACTATTTCCTCCAAATGTCCGTGGCAATGATTGTGTAACTTTGGCATAAGCCTACTTTTAGCGAGTTTGAGCTTCCATCGTATTTTTAACTGCACTGCATAATGCTCACAGTTCGCAGTGTTGGCGTCAAAACAAAATCAGTCTCTTCTGCAGTCTTAATATCGCACTTGGCAGTGACGCATTGGAATCAGGAGGGGCATATGTAATTCAATATCCACACTTTTAACCAATCAGATGACAGTAATAATAACACAAAATATTCGTAACAAATTACAAATTACGTCCTTCTCCAAACACCAACCACTAGAGCGACTCGATCTTGTTGTGTCTCACATGAAAAGTATAGCGTCAAGTACACATGTAACGTATGTTAACATATTGTCTTGATGTTTAAATTTGGATAAAAATAATATTATTTTGATGAAGCCACTGTATCTTTTGAACAGTCTAGCATTTACTTGAAGTACACTTTGATCGACATTTTGATGTGATCACCCATCGTGATCAATTCTGCTTACTTCTGAACTTCCACTGCTTAACACAATGCCATACATAGGTATTTACTAGATTTGATAGCTTGGGTCTTTAACCTCGAATGCAAAGCTATAGGAGAGCATATCACAATGTCAGCGGAATTGCAAAAACAAAAAAAATAAAACTAAAAAAACAAACATTAATATTCATAAGTAACAACATATATTCTGGCATCTCAAGGGTACCATTACAATTGCAAATTGTGACAAATTATGCTAACAATTCCCATTAATAATTAAAATTATCGCATGGAATTGCTAATATTACATTTTACAAACATAAGTAATATGACACTGCTATGACCCCTATTTTGTAATAGGTACTCAATTGCACTTAAAGGCATATATTGGAATGTCATCTTTCCCTGGGTAAGATCTGACACCAAGCCAGCCTATGGCCAGAGGGTAACATGAGTAGGTTTGTTTCACCTTGAAGGCAAGAATGGTCTTGCTAATATGGGCTAACTTTCCCCTAAGCCATCCAATATGCCATGAATTAGTAGGATCTGTTAATTTTATATGTGCCTTTAAATATGTTTAATTATATCCGGGTGTGAAGTAACAAGTTCTTCAGGGTATTTCAAATGAAATCTTTTTACCAGATTATATTAACATCTGTTTATTTTATGCATTCTGTCCTTGTACGATGAAATTGACTCAGACGTCTGAAGAGATCCTTACTTGGATTGCTTCTTAGCACGTACTACGCCATAATCATGACGAGTGTTTGCTTGAAGAGGTTTGTTTGATCCATTGTCAGTGATTCTTACCCTACATTTTGACCATTTTGTGTGGATCTTGTTTGAGCAGCTTTATTTTCATGCTCCTCACAGTCCCTTACGTTATCAATTAAGCGGACCTTTAAACGAAACGGAGCCACCAGGTCATATTGTTCACAGATAAAACAGGTTATTATTGCCGAGTAATACATTTATTCTATAGAAAATGAGTCAAGAAAGCCACTTCCCGTATGTACTGCAGTTATCGATTTATGACAAACAATATGTACAAACGAATTTATTCCGTATTTCCCATTCCTTTGAAACAAAGGGGACAAAGTAAAAAAACAGGTGCATAATAAAACCAAAAATGCTGAAAAACTGAGATACAAAAAGTAATACTGCCGAGGATAAGAGCACAGGCATGATGGTCATTCCGTTTGTTAACGGCATTTCGGGGCGCATCCAAAGAACATTTAAGAAACACAAAGTTAACATATCAAAGAATGCCCACCGCACTCTCAGACAAATCTTAGTCCATCCAAAAGACAAGCGTGGAAAGGCAAAAACCGGCCATTACATATTATATGGAATGGGTTGCAAAAACTGTGATCTTTCCTATGTCGGCGAAACGTCACGGATATCCGTACAAGACTTGCTGAACATCAAGCAGAAGTAAAAAAGGTTAACGATAAAAAGAACACTCGCTCAGAACGAAAAACATCATAAATGGAACAGATAAAATCGGCCATATCAGATCATTTTTCATGGGCTAACCTTGTTATTAACCAGGAAAGACCCTTGGCTAGAGCACAACAAAAGGTCTAGAAATGTTCGGGAAGCAATAGAAATAAGGAGATGGTGCATCAACACCCTAAACAAAGAGGATAGCACATGTCTCTTAAGTCACGTCTACGATCCACTTCTGAAGTCTGCAAAAGAGAATAAGGAACTCCGGAAACCACTCAAACTTGTTTGCCGGAAAAGTGGATAAAATCAGTCATACCTGATGAAGTCCTCCGATGAGTACGGCGAAATATAGTAGTGAGTAAAATATTCACTTGGTTTTATCAAACAAAAAATCCGAAATGTTTAAATAGTCTATATGTATGTTCATAATGATGGTTGTTTGTCACGTTCGTCATTTTTTCACATCCGTGCAAAGTGGAAAAAAGAATGACTAAAACAGGATTCAGACGTGACAGTGAAGCTACCTTATCAGACAGCATGAACTTACTTAAGAATAATGCGTATTCAGATCGTCATTATGTTTGCATTGTATTGCCAAGGAAAACAAACATGTTCTTTAGTTTTCAAGACTGTTTAGGCATATGTGCTATGTCCTTTCCCTTTTCTTGTTTTGTGTTGTAAGAAAAAAAAACAAGTCTGGAATTTAAATGAGCAACATAAAGGAGGTTGGTGATATCTCTGGAGACTTTATTTTACCTTTAAGTAAAAGACTTAGGCTCGTATATGACCGGATCATAAAAAGTGGGGCAATAATTACTCACCCCGGGAAAAGCACATTCGTTCTGCTGCTCATCCAAAATGTCCCAGAATTATTATCAACGGGTGTTGATTTATCTACTTGAACCAAATATCATTGAAGCTTCAGGGGTAGTAGAGCATGTGACTCTAAACGTTTTTAAACCTTATACTGACCAACTGCAATGGTGTTGCAACCTCTTATATTTTTCTATATTAGACTTAGTATACCGAATTGTGCACAATAAGTACAGGCATATATCATACTGTGAGCGTACACAATTTGAAAATTCTGGCCATGTATGTGCAAAACCCTCAAAAACATTATGTGGAGTTGGAACAACTATATTACTGATACAGGCGACAGCATAAATATTTTATTTATGTGTGCACAACAGCTGGCTTGACACAGCTTACTTAATTAAGCCTCTATAAGGCCTGCTTTTAAAATCAGTGAAAACAAAACGTTTCATTTTTTGCAGGAGGTATTGTTAATGATAGTATATAGGAATCTATCTGGTCAGTAAAATTCTATTGCTTAAGGTAACGAGCCCGTATACCTGTTTAGTTACATTTTACATCAAACACGAAAACGGAATCATGATATATGTGGTCAAATTTCATTAAGTGTTATTTTCATTCTAAATTTGCCATACAAGTATTGTATCTGAGGCACAAATGTAACATGACAAGCTCAAATGTGTAATAAACAGTGTATTTCATGTGATACACGTTTTATTTTAACAGAATGTTTTGACATTATGAATGACTTTGTACTTTCTGAACCATAATATGTTGTAAATGTGCTTGCAAACACAATAATGTGTTTTGTTTGTTGGATTGAAAACCTACCTGCATACCTAACTATGTCGAGTACTGTCCATGAACTCTAATGGCCCTTTAGAGCTTCCTATCTTGCATCCCTGGCATAGAGTCTCAAGTCCTGTATCTTGCCATTGGATGTCGATATAATGTTTGAGCAGACCTTCCTGGTTTACTTTTCCCATGCGTTTGGATTCATTGCACCGTTTTATACAGGTCTAGTTTGGTAATATTTCTATAATTTATAATTGCATAACCTTAATGTGAAATAAGGTTATGCAATTATAATGAGGTCACCAGCAAACCGTGTCGTCTTTCTCTGATCTCGTCTATTAGCTTTGGATCTCTTTAATAATTTGCCATATCGTCCACTGTTCCATTTGTACGTTACGCCATGACATCCGGAGTCTATTATAGTAGTCATCCGCTCCTATGCTGTGTTGGAGGTGATTGTCTATGCTTCAAGCTCATGATTCCACTGCTTCTGTGAATAAGTGTTGCTTGAATCTTGCTTGCAGCGACGTCCTCAAAGTCTTTGCCATTGAATTATCTCGAGGCTGCTGTTTTTTGTATTGTTACAATCGTTTCAGAGCGCTGCATCTATATGTCCCAAATACTTGAAATCAGTAACCTCTTTAAGCTGTCTTTTACTGTTTGTCTTGTTGGTTTGACAGTTGTTGTGGTTAAATGACATGTACTTGGTTTTGTCAGCATTCAATCGCAGTCCGACTTTCTTGCATCAATGACCCTTAATACTTGAAATTAGTAACCTCTTCAAGCTGTGTTCCACTGTTTGTTTCGTTGGGATGATCTTTGTTGTGGTTAAATGTCATGAACGTGGTTGTGTCAGCACTCAATCCCAATCTATGAACCTAAGTACTTCAGATCAGTATGTTCTACTGTTTGTCTCGTTAGTAAGTTTGACCTTTGTCGTGGTTAAATGCCATGAACGGGGTAGTGTCACCATTTAATCTCAGTCCTACTTTCATAATAATGTTTCGACTTTACTTAAAGCCATTATTAGATATAACATATGCTGATGAGGACGCCCTCAGAATATTTTTAAATTCTGCTTTGTACACGATTGTAATGTACTTTAGTAAACAAAGATACTCTGTTAAAATCAAGACTCTAGGTGCTGTAGTTTTGTCAAAATCCGAGATTTTGAATAAAATGCAGGAACCGTCGTTTTATTATTACGATGAAAATATTAGTCGAACACGTATGCGATTGTTCTTAACACATAACACAGAACGTAGACGGTGTGTAACACACATTAGAGGGTCGTACCGTATTACAACCGCTGGAGTAACATGTATTGGCGCTAGTAGTAAATTTCAATTTGTTTGCTTTACCTCAATTTATTAAATCAAAATTAAAAGGGGACATATCTGACAGTAAAAGCCAACATTTCTGGGAAAATAAATACTAATCTATTTTACTGAAATGTTATGATATGGCATTAACGTCAACTTTGTTAGCTTGATCTAATTCGACTGGTATAGTATCTAAAATTCTTGACCAATACGCCTGCTGTTTTTTCATCGTTGAATCTAAGCTCCTCCTCCTTTCCCAATATTGTTGTTCTCAGGACATAATCCAGAACCACTAAAACATAAATGGAGCGAGAGTGTCGCACTACAGAGCCCCGGCTAGTATTTCAAAGAGGTTTGTGTCTCTATTAGGTGAACTCACTTTTGTTTCTGTTGTTGTGTAGGCCCACATATTACAAATGGCTTAGACATAGGAAGCCCTAATCATTGAACATTCTACGCACGATCTTGTAACAGTATACTGCAAACAGTCAAGTCATGATTCATTATGTTAAGGAAGTTTGGTGAATGCTGGCAAATTATGTTTGATTGTTGTTATAACCATTAGATTCAAGAACATTATGTAAATAACCTTTAGTTTTTTATTTGTTTACTTTAAATGATCCTCCTGAACGATCTTGACAACAACACGTTGTGGGTAGGATTAATTGCGTGGCAGAGTGTACTTCACGGTTTTATCCACAGTCATGTCTGCAAGCAAATCTGAAATGAATGAACAACATCTAACAACCATTTACGTCTTTCAAGAAATGTGATTTTCAGGTAACATTAACTGAATCTAAAAATCAAACCCCACTAAGGCGTGCTTCTCAAAATTAATTGAAACAAAATGTTTCATCCCATTAAGTAGTCGTTAATAAATGTCAAAATACATGTGATTAATGTGTTGTATAATGACATGATTGCATATATCAGATTTTGTCTGGCATGTGCAATTCTAATAGTACTTAAGTAAAGAGGTAATAAAGTCTTAAGTTGCCCTTGGACTCGAAATCCTGAGTTGCAGTCTCCTTCAATAGAAGACGGTCTAGTTTCAATAAGTGTTATTTCCACCCTCAATTGGTCACACTAGTAGAATACTGAAGCAGTAGTGAGTCGGTTTTAATTAAGATGTAAAATCTTAAGCTATGGTTTGCTATAGACATTGTACGACACATGTTATTACCTATTTGAAAGGAATATTTCGACTTGTGAGTAAGCTTTTCGTTTCTGCATCATTGCATATTTTGCAAACACTATTTGTGCGGCAATGTCTTTGGTTAAAGAAACGTTATCATCTAGATTTCTGTGCACGTTCTTTATACAATATATTGCAAACAGTAAAGTCATGATTCATTATTTCAAGAGTTTATATGACCAATATTCAATATATCTTGCGCCATACCCGCGTTGAAATGTCTTTCCGTACATCCTATAACCGGAGAACTCCAGGAACTTGGAACCATCATTTGTTAGAAAAAAAAATGAAGAAAAAATATCCTTATTTTTCGGTAAATTACACAGTAAAGTTCCATGGAAAAAAGTGGCGGCGCTGTTTAGTGAGGCTCATTATGACGTCAATACCATGTTGCTATCAAAAAGTTATCATGATCGACTTGCAATTATCCCGACTGCACTGCTTGTCATCATCAACAATGTTTGATACAAACGCTATTTGGGTTCGGTTGTTATTATTATCTTGGTATTGTTTTTTTTTTTTTTTGGCCGTCCAAATTTCGGGCGATTGTCCATTGAGCCACGAATCTCATTTTTTTCTCAAATTTTATCGAACAGATCCCTCGTCAATTATTCAATAATCTTGTAATGTCTTGGTTAGAATTTCCTTCACAATGATATGCTTCTATCATTCCCTTCTGATGATCGGTAATTTTTGGCATTTTGAGCCTGATCTGATGTTAAAACTGAACAATTTTGGAAATCGAAATTAAACTATAATGCGCTGCTAGATAGAAAATCCATGCAGTGAGGCTGCATGATAAATTTATTAACTGTACGGAAATAATCTATATTGGAATGTGGCAAATAACATAATCGCATAACAATTAATAATCCGTTGTAATCGGGGATACCTTTATTCATCTAGTATCACAATTCATAACCTTTAAATGTTTTTAAAAAGTTCAAATACCCCGGGCGTCATCTGTGGTTATGGTGGTCGTTAAGGACTGACGTCATAATTAGCTAATTAAGCACAGCGTCGCCACTTTTCCTATAGGGATTTTGTACAGGTTCTTCATGAGATCATAAGAAAGTTTGTTTCGTTATTTTCCAGCAATGTTTTGATGTTGAAAAGTTGATTAAAACTGATTAAAGGTATTATAGATGACATTGAAGTAAATAAATAGCTTTCAAGTTAGTATTATTTACTAAAATTTAACAATTGTTACTGCGGACAAATTCCACTGTTATGCTGCGCTGGCATCCACTACTCAAAATATTGGCCAGCCCATCCATTATGACACGATATTGGATAGGCAAAAGACAAAATCCTATCTTTTATTCTCCAAATATTGTCGACCTAATTGACGAGAAGTCAAGTTCAACAACTGTGTACCTTCACTACGAGGCACAAATCTGTGAGCTGTGAAAAATCTGTAATCTAACACAGAATTTTTAACTAGTTACATATTTTCATAGAAAAATGTCTCCTAGTGCTTCATACCTCTAGAAAGGACATTTTTTGTCTGTAAGATTTGAAAACAATGATTTAGATGTTAACGAGTTAGAAACAGTCATCACCCAAGGTGGTGTCTGGGATATAGAAGGGATAACAGATGAAGATAAGCTCAAGCCGAATAGAGCCTCAAGCAACGGACGTTTCCATCATACTTGTACAATAATCATACAATAATATTTTAAGTTCATTCTTTTATTCCGTGTAACAAATATCCTTGGAAATGCCAAGTGCAACTAAACATTGCAAGGTCATATCACCCTAGGCGATGTCTCGGAAATAGTAGCGATATGTTGCTGCAAAAGATTATATCTATTATTGTCAAGGGATTCTTCTAATAAACAAATAAACTAGCTATTGGGAAATATATATTTTTCGTTAGTCGCTTTATATGGTATTATTGATTCTGCACAAAGGTATTGCACATCCAAACAATAACTATAATAATATGTCAAGCAACCATACACTAAAGAACAAATGAAAAGTTTATAAAGACAATTTCTGTTCGGATGTGGGATGTACTTATTAAATTGCGTATCTGTTTTGGTGACAAGGGGACCGGCGCAGAACGCTCGACCAAAGTTAAAGTAACGAAAGTACTTTTCCCAGCAATGCCCGGTTATTTACTAATTGTGCGATAATTCACAAGTTGGACTTGGGTAAATGAACCAAAAAGAATTCTGTCTTCCTTAGGCCGACACGTTAAGGTGTCGGTCGCGTGTAAAGAAAACTCATGCTTGTACATGAATCTAGCAGTCAGTTTCGAGACAAGTAGGGTGTTAGCCTATGACTGTGCCAACCCGTCCCGGGTTGTTTGTTTAAACATAAGCATGTATTCATTTCAAAGGCAGTCTTTTGTCACATTTTTATAGTTGTGCACCCTTTTGTTCGAGTAAATACAGGTAGCAGTTTTGAATCCCTACTCAAAGTCTCATGTTAAATTTCAATATGACGTCACCTTGGTGTATGTAAATTAAGGCATGGCTCAACACCACGACATCGTGTTTTTCTCATTTTACCATCATTTGTTCACGTGAGACGGAATCGGTCGCACACGACTAGCTTGATCACTGGTTGGCGCCTGTGAAAAACGTATGTGTGAACGGAACAATATTTCGTGAACCAAATTTGTGATTTCTGGCAGCCTCTCTTTCAACCTGTGTGCGCAGACATTATAAACAAAAACATCTGAGGTACTGTCAGCTCTAAAACGCAGTTTTCATAATTGGTTGCAACTGGAAAATTGAATCACCTACGCGATCGAAATGGCTAGATATCGTACTTTATGGTTCTCTATACTGTGGATGTCACAATAACGAGGTAAGGGTATAGTAAAAACCCTATTAAGCTCAATATTTTAGAAACAGGAACGAAAAATTAATTTAACAATATTTAATATTTTGTTCTGGAATTTTAGGATTTTTAAAGAAAACGTGTTAATATCAAACAGGAAATAACCGCAAATATTGTTTTTAAAATACACTAGAAGATAAATCAGATGAGAGTTTATAGCCAATAGTTAAGCCTCTATGGCCATAGTGTAGAATGAAATCAGGTTGCGAAAATATTACTTTATGGTCTTAACACAAAAACGAGGAACAGATTCCAGATTTGCTATGAAACGAGCCAGATCAGATTTACCCTATCACACCGCCCACATCTCGCGTTAACCTACTCAAGCAGTTGCTATCATATTTACACTCTCTACAAATGAAACTTTTCGTTAAAAGTAACGGCAATTTATTCTTTTCCTGTATCCATCAAAGTTATAGAATGCTATAGAATGTTCATTCTTCATTTGAAATGTTTCCGAGTCTACACACTGTTATCTATTCAACTTGTCATGGAACTAAAATGTGACATTTATCAAATGATGCTCTAAAAGCTTATTCATGTGACACACATTGCAAAATGATGTCGTTAATGTGTCTCATCAAGTAGGTAAATATGGGGCAAAAAGTGTATGTAGATATGTTATCAAAACAACCCCTTTTATCGCTGAGCATCATTGCGGCAATACTTTGCACCATTGCGTTTAACGTTGATAACATAGTCTAACATAGAGATGATAGATATTGGCATTAAACTTGTTAACCCTAGTGTTTGCAACCATCTCTGATAGGTATAGATTGCTAGTATTCATAATTATGCTTGGCACCAACACTGCATGGAAGTCACTAGCGCAATAATAATAACACCAATGGTCATAAGCCAAGGCTGGATTTGATTTGACTTTTTAAACATCCATGTGTTTTTTCTTAAACACTTCAGTTTTAAAATTGTAACATAATGAATATCATCATTACCCATATATGTTATCAAACACATGCAAATTAAGCACTAAATATCATCAGAACGTAATGCATCGCGCTGTATTTCATGGCCTTGGATAGAAAGGGTTGTACCAAGAGCTTGCAGTAATGAATACATTAGTATGAAATTAATATGTCGCCGTAGCTTCAACAAACGTATATAAGTATTAAGTATAAAATATATGTATATAATTATAATACCATGTAAACGGATTGATAATACAGTGTTACAAAATATATCCTAATGTTTACTCAGTGCTTTTTAATTTTTAGCTCAATTATGAAAATTGTGGGTTTTTTTAAGTTTGGCAAAAGCGTGATCAAGATTGAAAGTTGCTAAATATTTCACATGATTATGTTAATGGTTCGTATGCTAAACCGCTTCTTCTTGAAAATGTGATCCGCCAAGGCGTACCAAAGTTATCTTTTGCAAGCCTTGGCAGTTACACTAACAATGACAAATTAAGGTCAAGAAGGTATATACCGACTCTACTATTAAACAATAGCTAGGTGTCCGACTTCTAAACTCTTTTTTCCGCCACATAACAAAGTTATCCGCCACACGCGTGTAGGTGGGTGTTTATTACCAACAGTCGTACTTTGACAGGTAGACTATGATTAGTAAAACAGAAAAACAAATATGGCGAATTATGTTTTACTATGTTTTTACGGATTCCAATTATTACAGTTATTAAGCCTCGCTTCAATCATCACCTTTGTTAAACATGTCAAACTTATTGTGTCGCTCATGTTCTGATAATTCCACAAAGCATAAACACTGTTGGTGTGATATATGTTTAGATCGCGTTTTATCGAGTCGCTCATGCTCTAATAATTTTGCAAAGCATGTAAATATTGCTGCAGTGATAAATGTTTAAATCGCGTCTTTTGCTTTAAACCTAACTTTAATAAGTGTTCTATTCTCACCGTTACCCATAATCAGTTATTTAATTATTAAAGAACTTGTTTAGTATTCTCAATGCGATTAGCCTATATATTATATTGCTTACTAAAATATGCAACGTTTCAAATCATTTTTAAAGTTCTTTTCTAACCTATTTTACGCCCCCATCCCCCTTTTTAATATTTGAAGTGGATATTAAAGGTATAATGCAGCAACAACCGTGGTATTTGCTAGTCGTTGTTACCAATTGCTCCTTTCCGGAGTTGCCGAGACCCATTGTGAATTCATGCACACTAAATCATTGCGCACGTTTCACTAGTCAGAAGTGCGCAGTGATTGTGAGCGCATCCACGGTGACATAGTATCGGTTTCAATCTCAAAGGCTTTCGGGATTACCGAAATGACTATTGCAATATGACATTTTAAAATCGTTCATACAATTCTCTATGACAGATCCATCAAATTCAATATGTATAAGTGCGGCTACTAATATATACTTATAAGCGTTTTAAATAAATATTTATAAACAATTTCGCTTTAAGACAGATTACATCTATGCATTTATTTCAAGAGATTAAGTTTCACGTGTTATTGCTAATAGACACATCTTCACAAGATGTCCACCCCGTTCGCTCTAGGTATGACAAAATAAAATCTTAATCAAAGCAAGTTCTGAAAAGTTATTTTGTCTTATTCTCTAAAGCATTAATGTAGAAAACAATTTAACAACGTTATATACTTCCCTTTTAAAGTTAAACAGCCGTACACAATTCGACCATAAGAAGATGAAATACTATTTTGTCCAGGTTACCTAAGTCTAGGTTGTGTTTTCGCCAAATAGCTTATCTTCTTGTGATAAACATATATACCTGGGGTTGAGCTGGTCATAATATGATGGGCAGGGAAAGGAGGTGAAGCCCACTATAGGTTTCTAACGTAATTTTGGGCTACACAGCTTGTAGCACAAAATCTACACAACTTAGCTACCCTTTAGTTACTATAATATATCAACTTATTTTCTATAGAATCGAAGATATGGACAATTCTGTAAGTAGTCGCAAAACAGTTTGGTCCACTTGCGTGTCTTTGTGTAGCAAAAGTGACTGAATTGAACCATCTGGTCGGTGCTCTGAAAATGGGCAATTTTAAACAATGTGGCGTTTGACGTGATATTTTAGTTAATGATTTTGAAATAAATATCATAAATCATAAATTGCATATAAAGTGGCCCAATTCTAGCGATAAAATAAATTCGGGCACGGTGTTTGAACCTAAACTAGGAACACACCAAGCAAAGTTTTCCTGATAGCCAAAATATTACTGGTTCTACCGCATACTAAAGTATCCCATTTATCCATGACCTTTTTGATCTGAAAAGCAAAACCACACTTTTTATGCAATGTAAGCTTGACATGCACGAAAATGTAAAAAGTGGCCCAACTCATTTTCTGGACGATTTAGGTAAAGAAACCAAGTGAAGTTTTTTCTGTTAGCCACGATGTTACTGATTCCACTGCACATAACATTGTTACCACCATCTCTTTTATTTTTTCTGAGAAGCGAAATTGCAATTGTATTATTTTTATTGTTGCAGTCTGTACACTACAGGGTGTATCAAAATGATTGGTACCGACAACTTCTCATTTTTTGCTGAATTGTTTTACTATTTTTTGTACCAGTTTGGGGTTAACTGTTTAAATATTTGTAATTATAGTAGTTTTGTGTTCTCTAAGAATTTTAGATTATAAAGATTTAACATTCTGTTCAGATGTTATATGATTCTAAAGGAAAGTAGGTGTTTTTACATTTTCATCGTAACGCTGGATCAGTAGCACAGTATTGTCAAGCTCTATTTTACTACAAATACCGTGTTGAAAACCATGGAAATGTTTAATATTTTCCTTGTCTATATTTCTTCATTCATAATATATTATGTTCTAATCAATATTTATTAGTTGAGAGTAATATTATTGACTTGAATAATTTAGGTGGGGTGAAAGAAGTTTGTGTAACAACAGCTTTCAGGGCGGTAATTTAAATTGTCGTATTGAGATTACTTAGTAGATGGTGTGGCAGAATGGCTATAGACTGTAGACAATGTAGCTTAGTTTAGACCTGGTAAAAGTTATTGGAATGGCTCCACAGTATTCCACACCTCAGCGTGCATTTATAGTAAAGAATCACTGGTTGACACGAAGCTATGGAATAGTGCAGAGAAGATTTGGAAGACAGTTTCCATGAGCAAGGAGTATCCCATGCAAACATGCTATAACTTTCAATGTTTCAAAATTTGATATGGACAGTTTACAGAATGGATCCATCCCAGGTGTTAAGTTCATTCAAGATAGGGCTTCACCTCACACTGCCAGCGTCGTAAGGCAGGGACTTCAGGAACTATCTTTCTAAAAGCACGTGTAAAGCAATTTTATGTTATGTAGACCATGCAGACTGAGATGAGATATTGAAGAGCATGTATGCAATAAATGGTTCAAGCAGTGAACCTATTCATCTTGTGTTGCTTAAAGCCTTAATGTACGATCTTATAATATGAAATTGGTTAATATTTTTCAAACCTGATTTTTTTTGCATATTTGTAAAGCTTACACATGTCCCAACTTACACCTAAATGGAATCGGTCAAATTTGTTGTCTTTGTAGGTCAACAGAGCAAAAGTTCGACTTATTATCATCATTTAAAAATTATGATAATATGTCCTCCCATAGAACTGCATGTTAAATGGCCAAAATAACTAGTGGGGTTTCTTTCACTTTACTTTGTTATTTCAACTTAAAATGGACAGGAACCCTTCCCGGCAGTTATTACTAATATTATTTCAACATTTTGAATAAAGAATAACAAAATTAAAATTTGACGGAAATCGTATATTAAGGGTTTAAGTAAAACCATGATTACGTCGATCTCCGTTTAAATGACAATAGCTCCCAGATGCATCAACCTATCAACTTCAGATTATTAGATCGATAAGTTAATATATGCCCCTTTCTATTTATAGTACAAAAACTATATTAATTAGCAATTTTATATTTTTGATATATTTTTGAAAATGTCACACAGCCCGGTACCAATCATTTTGATACACCCTGTATGTTATATGTGTGTTAGATTGTTGAAGTCAATGCCATGTGAACCTGACTACCAAAACAGCTCGCACTTTTGACAGGAAGACGTACAAATGTGTTCAAGAAGTTGAGGCTTATGGTCTCAGACAAAATATGAATTAAATACTTCATGAAAGATTTTGCGACTTATCATTTGTGACGCGATCTGGCGCGAATCGTGAAAATATATTATGTACAGGTATAAAAAAGTAAAGGAAAAAATATATTGGGATAAACCAAAAAGGTTATTATTTAGGTTATTATTTGGATCAAATCTATCTAATGAATGTCGTTCACAATCACAAAACTGATCAACTACGTTGTAAGGATTTTAGCAATATAGAACACAATATTGCAGGGCAAATTGATAAATCAATTTCAAATCAGTGCCTCATATGCCGTGAGATAGATCGTGTCAAGTTTATCCTTCAATTTGCAAGCAAAACTTCATGACTTAATATTAAACACTGTAATTTAACTTGGTGTCAACCTTCCAATAACGCCGTTTGTGGATGTGTGTGGGGTTGTGCTTATGGCAAGTGAGTTGGAGGGTAGATTGTACCAAAATGCAACTTTGTTGGTAAATAATAAATATCTGCTTAATTAAAAACATCTGCTTAGGAACGTTTGATAGGTTTTAAGAATTTAACTGCTCATGTGTTAGTCATCTTTAGTTCAATCAGTTGAAATTATTTGATTTGCTAGTGTCAACATCAATTATTACTTCATAGCGGATTCCACGGTGTTTCTTACCATGTAACACTGTTTCATACTCGCCTTTTAGCCTTAAGTTAATTGTTAACTGATATTTTGGCATTATTCTTGATGATATAAATGTTTCTTCATATATTTATTATCCTATTTATTTAAATATGTATTCAAAAAATATTATTTATTTTGTAGAAATTGAGGGCACTAACTATTTTGACAAAGACACTTAAATAGTTTTAGTCTTGTTCGCCTATTTTATGATTTATTAAACCATTTGTTCGTGTTAGTCTTATTAACTAGTAAATGGACAGTTTCAAGTCTTTACCACAGATTCACCGTAGCATGCTGATCACTCGCACTTGTAAGATTATCATCTTTGAAAAGAGTGGTATTGTATTCAATCTATGATTGCTGACACACCCTTTGATAAGTGCAACCTGCTTGTAGTGCAAGGTGATATATTCCAAATTCAAAAGATTGTTTTAACCTATTGCTGTGGGGATTTATCCTGTTACATCATCACTTCTATGGCGAATAAACAATGCAGATTAGTGTCTCGATATTACAGATTGGTAATTAATGGCACACATTGGATTGCACAAAACAGCGGTGAACAAATAGAATTCATTTTAAAATAAAGAATCCGGTCAAATATAGATTCCCGTAACCATATTTCAAATCATGTTGAATTCTTCTCTGTATGATCTGTGAAATTAAGTGTCTGCAGGTTTTTAGTTTCAACAATTAAAAGCTATGAAAGCTAATTAGTAGCCTATTTTAGGCATCTATACTTGAATTAAACACAACAGCTTGGCTTTCAATGGGATCTTGATTGCAAAAACTATATGAAACAACTTTGCAGGAACACACTCCCCAAGTCGAATGGACGTTAAAATAGGAAATCAGAAATCAGAAAATCAAATTATTGTTATGCGAAAGTCGAAACCACGAGAGTTGTTGACCAGTTTCTAATCTCCTTTGCCAGCTCGTATAAGTCATAACATTTGCAAACTTGAGGTGGCGTATTATTTACGTAACAAGTAACAATAGCGTGATCTGAAACAAAATGACAAACCCATAAAAAAAGCAAAACGTCCAATTTAAAGTAGTGTCTCAACCCTGAGGTTGGCTATTTCTTTTCAATCTCGCGATCCTTTAGAACTGACAAACGATACTATTAATAGATTATTTGGAGGAAATATATGAACGACTGATTTACTTATTCTATTGGCAATAACATCACTGCCGAGTCTCAGTTAAGATTTAATTACGAGGAAATCGGGACGCGCCTCTGGCTCTGGCGATTTAGTCTATTCTCTCCGTCAATCACTCAACCTCAATACGATTTTAACGACAAAAGTAGGCTGGTTACATTAGCCCCTAGTTAAGTTCGTTAGATATCTTTCTTTAAAAAAAAAAAAAAGTGACGCAATCTTCGCCAACCAGACTAAACGAGTCAACGTTTAAACGTGTTATAGCTGAGAGCGTTATACATCCTAGCATTAAAGTGGTCGAAATGTTATCAGTTTTTCTGCAAATAGATCATAGCAAGCACAAACCGTTACAAATTACATACGTCCTTGACAATATAAACACCAACCACTAGATCGACCAGATCTTATAAATTTACTCGAGAGGTCTAGCTCCGGGGTCTAGCTTCGATTTCACACACTGTTCGAGACTAGAGCTAACATTCGGGTGATCACCATTTTTGAAATGCGTGTTAAATATTTTGTTTATGTTAAATTTGGACCAAACATTTCTATTTTGAACAGTCGAAAATTTAGGTGAAGCGCTATTTGAGAAAGATTAAAATTCAATTACCCGACTCACTTCTGAACTTCAATTACTTTACACAGTATTATACTTCATCGACGTTTACTTGATTTTGATAGCCTGGGTCTCTAACCTCGAATGCAAAGCTATCGGAGAGCAAATCACGTGTTGAACTGGATTGGGAAAAAAAAAAATATATAAATGTTCATAAGTAACAGAAATCTCCTTGGTGACACATAATGCTATTAATTCTCTTGAATTTCAATTAGCGTATGAAATTGCTTATATTTGACAAACATTATGAATCTGACCCTGCCGTGACCCCTAGGACTGTAAGAGGTACTCTATAGCACTTAATATGCTTAATTGTATCCTCTTGGAGTAAGAAGTTCTTCAGGGTATTTCAATAAATGTTTTTATGATTTCAATATTCATTTCGACTTGCGCGTGATGACCATATCGTTTCTGCATCATTGCTTATTTTACCAACATTATTTGTGCGGCAATGTCTTTGGTTTAAGAAAAGTAATCATCTAGATTTCAGTTATTTTTGCAATATAATGGCAAACAGTAAAATCATGATTCATTAGTTCAAGAGAGTTTACATGACCAATATTCAATATATCTTGCGCCATATACAAATATAGCCAATCGAACTGTTAGGCAACTTCGAACTGATATGCTGCTCAATATATTAACCAGCCCATCCATTATGACACGATATTGGATAGGCAAAAGACGCAATCTTTTTTATTCTCTAAATATTGTCGACCTAATTGACGGGAAGTCAAGTTCAACAACTGTGTACCTGCACTACGAGGCACAAATCTGTGAGCCGTAAAAAATCTGTGATCTGACACAGATTTTTCAACCAGTCACGGATATTTCACAGAAGAATGTCTCCTAGTGCTTCGTACCTCAAGAAAAGACATTTCCTGAAATAGTTTCGTCTGTAAGACTTAATAACAATGATTTAGATGTTAACGTGTTAGAGACATTAATCACCCAAGGTGGTGCCTGGGATATAGAAGGGATAATAGATGAAGATAAAGTTAAGCCGAATAGACCTCAAGCAACGGATGTTTCCATCATACTTATACAATAATCATACAATAATATTTTAAGTTCATTCTTTTATTCCGTGTAATAAATATCCTTTTAAATGCCAGATATAAATAAACATTGCATGGTCACGTCACCCTAGTCTCGGAAATAGTAGCGATCGATTGCTGCAAATGATTTCATCTAAGGGATTCCTCTGATAGTAAACTAGCAATTGGGAAATATATATTTTTCGTTAGTCGCTTTATATATGGTATTCTATTACCCCTACGACCCATTATTCAAAATCGCGCAATGTGATTTGTTGAAACGCGTCACGTGAGAGCCCATTATTCTGCAATAATGGGTCAAGCGCCGTAACACATTCTACGCACAGCATTACGCTTGGTTACGCGTGCAATATTTCCGCGATACGCGGTGTCACTTACGCGTACGCGCTCCACCTTGAAGTAAACAACTTAAAATATTTGTGCCCAAAAATGACATTTTCTCTTTAAATTGCACTATTTTCTGGTAATAGAATAGAAATAAAAGGTGCAGCATTATCCTTTACACGCAAATAATGTGTCCTCGGCAGTAAAACGTTTAAATAATGGGTTCGGCTGCGCCTCACCCATTATTTACGTTTTACTGCCTCGACACATTATTTGGGTGTAAAGGATAATGCATTACCCTTTATTTCTTAATTATTGATTCTGCACATATCAAAGGTATGACACATTCAAACAATAACTATGATAATATGTCAAGCAACAATACCCTAATGGACAAATGAAAAGTTAATAAAGACGCTTTCTTTTGGGGTGTGGGTTGTACTAATTAAATAAGGTATCTGTTTTAGTTAATGTAAGGTAAGTACTTTTCCCATCAATGCCCGGTTATTTACTAATTGCGCGATAATTCACAAGTTGGACTTGGGTAAATTAACCAAAAATAATTCCGTCCTTCTCAGGCCGACACGTTAAGGTGTCGGTCGCGTGTAGAGAAAACTCATGCTTGTACATGTGTCTAGCAGTCAGTTTTGAGATAAGTATGGTGTTAGCCCATGACTGTGTCAACCCGTCATTGAAACCCAACGGGAATAAGCTTGTGTTATTAAGGGTTTTGTAAATGTCCAAATGAAATCTAAGCATATATTCATTTCAAAAGCAGACATTCGTGACATTTTTATAGTTGTGCACTCTGTTCTTTGAACTTGTTTGAGTAAAATATAGATAGCAGTTTTGAATCCCTATTCAAAGTCTCATGTTAAATTTCAATATGACGTCACCTTGGCGTATGTAAATTAAGGTATGCTTCAACATCTATCGCGTTATTTTCATTTTACCATCACTTGTTAACGTAAGATGGAATGGGCGCCCTCGACTAGCTCGATCACTCGTTGGTATGAACGGAACAATATTTCATGAACCAAATTTGTGATTTCTGGCAGTGTCTCTTTCAACCTGTGTGCGCAGACATTGTAAAGATAAAACCATCTGAGGTACAACGCTATTTGTATGTAAAGAACAGTTTTTGTAATATTGGTAAAAATTGTAAGTGGAAATTTGAATCACTTACTATACGTGCTCGAAATGGCTAGATATCACACTTAATGGATTTTTATACTGTGGATGTCATAATAACAAGGTAAGCGTTCAGTAAGCAACCCTATTATAGAACAATAGTTTAGGAATTTTAACAATAATTTAATATTTTGTTTAGGATATTTAAGCTGTAACCGCAATGATTACCTTTAAAAGACAAATCAGATGAAATTGTATAGCCAATGGTTTATCGCTTTAGTTTGTTAGCCCTCTATTGACATAGTGTAGAATAAAACCAGGTTGCGAAAATATAACTTCAGGGCATGGTTTAAACGAGGAATGTTTCGTATCTCTGTCCCCCTCATTCAATTATCATGGCATTTATAGATTTACAAAAGCTATGGAATAAGAAAGAGCATAAAATAAAAAACAAATGGTATATATACTTAGTATTCCAGATCCAATTTTAAAATGAGCCAGAACAGATTTACCCCATGACCCGCCCACACTTTAACACGCTCTACAAATGAAAGCTTTGCCAAAAGTAACGGGAATTTTCCCATTATGTATCCACCAAAGTTATAGAATGTTATAGTATGTTCATTTGAAATGTTTCCGAGTCAACACACTGTTATCTATTCAACTTGTCATGGAACTGAAATGTGACATTATCAAAGGATGCTCATTCAGATGACACATTATGCAAAATGATGTCGTTAATAGATCTCATCAAGTTGGTAAATATGGGGCAAAGTGTATGTAGATGTGTTATCAAAACAACCCCTTTTATCGCTGAGGATCATTGCGGTAATACTTAGCTATTGTACCATTGCTTTTAACGTTGACAATCTCGTCACCCAAGATGGCCGCACCCGTATGGCTTTAACGCCTCTGCAAATTTAGCAATTTCGTTGTGGTAGTATTGCCGTTGTCTTCTTTACATTAAGATTTACCTTCGTTGTGAGTATCTTCATTTATTTAACTGCTCCTAAGGCAATTTCTGGCCATTGACTCTGCTCGTTCGTACAGCACTACGATGGACAGCTGTCGAATTTGGCGCCGTGTAGTATTCTGCATTGGCCTTGCTGTGTGTGTGAACCCTGCTCCCACAGAAGCCAGACTTACATTTGCTATACCAGAAGCAACTCCACATGAATGGCAAACATACAATAATGAACTACGTGACTTACTAAATCCACTCCACACAGCCCTTGGGCGTGATATTTTGTCACCAGCCGAGGCGGGTGACGGGCTGTCTGAAACGATCCGTGACTATTTATTGTCTAAGCCCGAATTCAACGTTAAAAAGTCGAGCAATAAATTCATCAAGCACAAATCAAAACGTGTTGAGGCAGCAAAAAACCTTAAGAAACATTACCGTAAGCGCATGAAAGCAACAAATTCAGTTGAAGACCGCAAAAACTTCACTCAAGCTCTCAGATCATACAATCGTCTCAAGAAGGATAAAGATAAGGACTCTCAAAACAAAACGGTTGCATTCCAAGAAAAAAAGTTCAAAGAAAACTTTTGGTCTTTCTCAAAGCAAGCTTGTAATGGTACTCTAATTTTCAGTGAAAAACATTGAGTTTTTGAACAAATCTGTAAAAATCATCATTCAAAAAAAAATTCAAAAACAAATTGCGACCCTGATTTTTCAGGATTTAGGGTCGGACGGTTGAGGGCAACACAACTTTTTTTTTTTTTGGCCTAATTGAAGTGTTCAACTAACCAAATTCCACACCAGTGTTAATGAACACTGTGATTTGTGATATGATATATAAGGACAAGGTCACCTTCACAATTCCTAGTACAAACATTTAGTAATTGCTGGTAATAGTTATTGCAAAAAAAACGAAAAAAAACAACAGATGTTAGCTACAGAGTTGGCCTGGACAACCATGTTTCCTCTCTATGTTTAGTGAGCGTAGTTATGGTTACTCTTATATCAGTATAATTGTAAGGCATCTTGGAAGACACATTTTTGTCTGTATTCTTTGGTGCTAAGCGCATATACTTTCATAACTTATTCTTTCAACTGCCACATCAATTGTAGTCTTGTTTCTATGACCGCGTTATCTGGAGAAAAATAATTTCCCATGATATGATGTTACAATAGGTGGAATATTAGATAATAGGCAGCACGCTTTCATAGTGATTTCAGCAATAGCAACGAAAAGTTTTCACTGCTTTAATTATCACGTAGTAACGTTGCTCATGTTGTCTGTTTGGTTGTAATCTTGCAAATCGGTGTGGTTTTTCTATCTTGCCATATTCAAGATGTGTCTGATTTTTTTTTTCTATTTATGTTAGATTGGTGAGGACGATACCTTGACTCTCAAAGCATCTAACACATTTGACGGTAAGACAAGAATTATTACTTTTATCTCTGTTCAGATAATAATATTGTGGTCTATGGTTGCATATAAAAACCTGAATTAGAAATCCATGAAAAGAAGCAGAAGAATTGAACCTAGCCCATTCATTTCAGTAGCGTATATAGACCGTTTTAAACGGGCGCGCGCCCCTGGTATAAAAAAAGAATAGAAATTGAAGAAAAGAGAAGAGAAACACCTGTGCGCATGTGATTTTTACAAAATCTATCTCGTATTTGACCATTTCAGCATTTAAAAGAGCACATTTAGGCGCGTTTCGCGCGAATGTGTTCCAATTCATACCATATTTGACTATTTAAGCTTCAATATGTTATATTTACATGTTTCATGATCCTTCCTTTGTTCACCAAGAAATTCGCGCGCCCCGGTTGTTGCTGTAGTTCTGTATACGCGCCTGCAAATTGAGCTGAAACACCTTTCATAATTTTTAAAGGCTTAATGGGTCCCCTAGAATAGAGGTAAATATTGCGATAAAATAATATCAATCTACCTAGAGAATGGTATTCAGAATCCCATAACTGTTCAACTTAAGTATAAGGATTTCAGTAATATAATCCCATCCGTTGGTGGGCAAATTGATAAAGATAAATCAATTTTTGAAACTGATATGCCCTTAACGGGTTAGATCGTGTTACAGGTATGGAATATGTACCTTGTTCGTTCTGCTGGCAAAGCTACATGACTTAATGTTCAATTCAAGAATTTAATTCGTTGCAACTATTCCAAGAACATTATGGTACGTGTTAATGATAATGAGTCGGAGGGTAGATTTTTACATGAACCTTTTAAAGTCAAAAGAAAATTCGTTTGCACAGACATGTGCTTAGGGAAGTTTGACAGATATT
This sequence comes from Amphiura filiformis, assembly GCF_039555335.1. Lineage (NCBI taxonomy): Eukaryota > Metazoa > Echinodermata > Ophiuroidea > Amphilepidida > Amphiuridae > Amphiura > Amphiura filiformis. The sequence continues at coordinate 18,222,586 of NC_092645.1, forward strand.
TATAGCATTTCTGAGGATTTTTCAATTGATTTATTCTGATAACCAACTATCAGTAAAGTGTCAAGTTGAACGATCAAATTAATCAATCAATGATATTCTTAGCAAACAAGTGAGATTGTTACAACTGCCAGAAGACAAAATTAATTGTTTCAGTTGTAGCATTGATATTTTATTTTTGTAAGGTGTAGTTCAGTCAGATGCACTGACTCGTATACGGCAAACGTCAAACATTGTGATGGATAGAATCAGCTATAGCTTAATTCATTATTTAAAAAACTATATTCACGATCTCTATTAACCTGGTTTGTATTTAAAATTATTGTTATCCTTTAGACTCACCAGGTGATAATCTTAAGCCTTGTCGAGATTTTGAGAAGGAGCTTGGATTTGGTGCGGGGTTTCGATCCAAAGCCCTAAATATAACACATAAAAGACCAACATATTTCTTTGTATAATCGTAGCACCATCATTTGGGCTCATTTCGGTGGGAATCTAACATATTTACTTACTTACTTACTTACTTACTTACTTACTTACTTAATTACTTACTTACTTACTTACTTACTTACTTACTTACTTACTTACTTACTTACTTACTTATACTGAACAATTCTGATTTAAGAAATTAAGTATGTTTTTTTTTCTGTTATCCATGATATTCCTGATTCCACTGCATAACATTGTTGCCATGATATCTTTTATTTTTTTCTGAAATTGCAATTGTATAATTTTTTTGTTACAGTCTGTACACTATGTTTATGTTAGATTGTTGAAGTCGATCCCTCATTTCAGATCTTTAGTTTTGGTTTCTCTTTTGTTCAGAAACTAAAAATCAAGGGATTAAAAAGTAGAGCAGATCTGGTCTACAATCATAACACTATAATGCTGGGAGGACACAGTATAGGGTATATAACCAGAAGTATACAATAGCCTATTGTGCTAACATAATTATTATCATGATTGATATCGGAAATTTATCCCGCGGACGACAGTTGATGCGCTCTGTCGAAGGTGGCATATTACACTCACGAGTTCTAGGCCTAGAAATCATATACATGCGCGTATATTGAAGGATGGGGTGGGGTGGGGGCTTGGTTTGTTAGTTGGTTTGTATGAAATATAAATGATGCATGGAGATGATTTGATTATGAATTAGTTTATTATCCCCGGTAAGCACAACCCATACCTCTTTAAGAGGGGCTCCTCTCCCCCCCTATATAACCACCTCTTCCCTAAGTGTCTCTTTCCCCTCCTCCCCTACATTCGATATCTCCTCTATCTCGAGCTCTCCTCCCCCTTCTCTTTTCACTTCCAATGCTCTCTCCCATCTGTTTCTCTTTCTCCCTGTCCTTACCCCTTATCTCCCCACACACAACCCCCCCACACACACACACACACACACACACACACACATACAATCTCTTCTCCCTCTATCTTCTACTTTTGCAATAAAAATTGCTTCAGTAAAGGTCATTAGGTTATTAGAGGTCATATAATGGCCTTCCATCGATTCTGGTACATGGGATTAAGGACATGAATCGATTTTGTTTATAGCACCTATACAATTACAATAGTGGCCCCTTTTGTAATGTCGAATGCAAATATTTCGATGGTCTATTATTTTTTCACAGGTGAATTAGCCTAGGCTTATTCGATTTTGTAAACCACGTCTTTCAATGTAGATTACCATGCTTGATTTCTCTCCTCGTGAATATTGCACTGCAAAATTCAAACATTTCTTTTGTATACTTAAAGTAGGTAACTTCAAACTAAATAATTTTGTTCTTCACACCACTTATAAGAAAATGAAACCAAAACCGAAACTGACAGACACAAATGTTCAGTTTTTAACAATAGGTAGAAACAATTTCGATATCTTATGATTCAAGTGGTTAGGCAGGATAATAGGAAACCTCGTGACCAAAACCAAAACCAAAACTAAAACTAAATATTTGAAATGAGGCGATGCCATGTGAACCTGACTATCTAAACAGCTCGCACTTTTGACAAATTTGTTCAAGAAGTTGAGGCTTATGATCTCAGACAAAATCTGGATTAAATACTTCATGAAAGATTTTGTGACTTATCATTTGTGACGCGATCTGGCGCGAATCGTGAAAATATATTATACAGGTATAAAAAAGTAAAGGAAAAAAAATATATTGGGATAAACCATAAAGGTTATTATTTAGGTTATTATTTGGATCAAATCTATCTAATGAATGTCGTTCACAATCCCAAAACTGATCAACTATGTTGTAAGGATTTTAGCAATTTAGAACACTATATTGCAGGGCAAATTGATAAATCAATTTCAAATTGGTGCCTCATATGCCGTGAGTCAGATCGTGTCAAGTTTATTGGATTTGTACCGCCTTCAATTTGCAAGCGAAACTTCATGGCTTAATGTTAAACACTGTAATTTAACTTGGTGTCAACCTTTCAATAACGCCGACTGTGGGTGTGTGGGGGTGTGCTTATGGCAAGCGAAGTGAGTTGGAGGGCAGATTGAACCAAAATACAACCATTTTAAGTTAAAAGGAAATTTGTTGGTAAAGAATAAATATCTGCTTTATTAAAAACGTCTGCTTAGGAACATTTGATAGGTTTTAAGAATTTCACTGCATATGTGCTTACGTTGATATAAACATAGCAAGCGAATGTTAACACAACATATCATTTTAATTAGTAAGATTTAGCAAACTATAAGAGAAAAATTGAAAAATAGTATGGCAAACCTTTGTCACATGGTGTATATGTTAAACTATGTGTCAACAATTAGCTATATATGATTCCTTGTAATATATAAATTTAGTTTATTTGATTATTTGATTTACAAGTGTGAACATAAATTAATTACGAGGGCTGGTCAATAAGTTCCCGCAACTAAGGTGTATCTCCGCTCATGCATGACTTGGATGACTGTTACTTACACTAAATTCAAGTTTGCACTTTTGTCTTTCAAAACGAATATGTATTAGCGATGCTGAATGCTTGATTACGTAATGACATTAGCATTAACACAATAGCGTATGTGCACTGCCTGATTTATGGTGAAAAGTAGTCAAGAAAATCTCGCGCCAAATTGAGGTATTGTTACATAATTCCAAATATCTCGAGCATAGAAGTATGGAATCTGGCCCGGTTTTTGCAGCTTTATAGACCGATAACATAGGCATGATGGTGGACTCTTTTTAGACATATACCATTTTTATTAAAGAAATGAAATCGTGTTGAATATCTCCAATTTTGAATAGGCTTTATCACCCATTGTTCTTTACATAATAAGAGATAGAAAGATTGATCGATGACTAAATTTAACCAATGGTACCTGGTTTGATTGGGGATCTACTGATTATTAAAAAGGGAGGTCCCAGTGGTGAAATCATAAACATTTCTTTCTTAATGAACCCTTGTTTTCAAAAGGTCTTGTTTTTGTAATTAAAGTAACACACCATAGAGAGGCTCTGGATTGAATAAGAAATTTGAATTTCGAAAGGTGTGTCTAATTTTAGCATAATATTTGGTATACCGATTCACTCACACAGCTACTGTTCCACAAACCTTGTATTAGTCATATTTTTAGCGCTTTTTTGATGAAATTTTCCGTTTTTCATACATTTTTGGTACATTCAATCATGCATACCATCAACGCATGCGCATATTTCAATTTTTGTTGCAACAAGTTCTATTGTCCTGACTATGATCTCTAATACCATACCAATAACCATATTTGGTTTTGTTTCATTTTGGAGATAATTTGGATTCTTTCTTCTGCCGTGTGGGCTCTTTTTCGCGATTTTCACACCATTTTTGCTTGTTGTTATAGGCCTATTTTTGGTCAAGTTCAAAGACGGTCCCCGGTTGACGGATACATTTCTTCTTTCACAATTATCAATTGAATATACTCAGATTACCTCATACCAAAAATAAGGCTTGTAAAATGCTTTGGTTCTTACTTCTGCTTCTTTTTATTACACGTTCCTCAACGTCAATTCAAATTTCCCGCCAATGTTGACAATTGTCAGTGTACATACAGCAATGACTTTATGCAAATGAGATTAAGTAATTAAAGGTACTCTGATACTCATTGTTGTGCGTTTTGAAAGACAAAGGTACAAACTTTATTGATCGTAAGTAAGAGTCATCTAAGTCATGCATGAGCGGAGATAAATAATGGTTGCGGGATATTATTGACCAACCCTCGTACTTTATCGCGGATTCCGCGGTGGTTTTTACCGTACAACACATATTCGCCTTAAGCCTTAACTTAATTGTTAGGTGATATTTTTGGCTTTATTCTTGATGATATAAATGTTTCTTCATTTATTTATTATCCTATTTATTTATTTATTTATTTATTTATTTATTTATTTATTTATTTATTTATTTATTTATTTATTTATTTATTTATTCACAAAATATTATGTATTTTGTAGAAATTGAAGGTACTATACTACTTTTGGCAAAAACAGTTCAATTGTTTTATTCTTGTTCACCTATTTTATGATTTATTTAACCATTTGCTCCTGTTATCTTATTAACTAGTAAATGGACAGTTTCAATTCTTTACCACCTATTAGCCGTAGCATGTATTTTTAACAAGTAACAATAGCTTGACCTGAAACAAAATGACAAACCCATAAAAAAGCAAAACATCAAATTTAAAGTAGTGTTTCAGCCCTGAGGTTGGCTATTTCTTTTCAATCGCGTAATCCTTCAGAACTGACAAAAGATATAAACAAATTATTTGGAGGAAATATTTGAACGCCTGATTTACTTATTCTATTGGCAATAACATCACTCCCGAGTCTCAGTTAAGAATTAATTCTGAGGAAATCGGGACGCGCTTCTGGCTCTGGCGAGGTAATCTATTCTCTCCGTGAATCACTCAACCTCAATACGATTTTAATGACAAGAGGCTGGTTACATTAGCCCCTAGTTAAGTTCGTTAGATGTCTTTCTTTTAAAAAAAGTGATGCAATCTTCGCCAACCAAAACAAACGAGTGAACATTTGAACGTGTTATAGATGAGAGCGTTAAACATTCTAGCATTAAAGTGGTCGCAATGCCGGTCGCAATGTTATCAGTTTTGACTTTGCCGCCGATATTTTTCTGCATATAGATCCTAGCACAAACCGTTACAAATTGCATACGTCCTTGACAATATAAGCACCAACTGTGAGATCGACTAGATCTTATAAACTTACTCGAGAAGTCTTGCTTCGATTTCATACATGATTCGAGACGAGAGATTTAAACGCGCGTTAAATATTTTGTTCATGTTTAAATTTCGACTAAAGTTGTATATATATTTTGAACAGTCGGAAATTCAGAACTTCCATTACGTTACACGATATTATACTTCATCGACGTTTACTAGATCTTGATAGCTTGAGTCTCTAACCTCGAATGCAAAGCTATCGGAGAGCAAATCCTGAGTTGAACGGGATTGAAAAAATATACATAAGTAAGTAACAGAAATCTTCTTATTGAATTTGTAAATGGTGACAAATTATGCTATTTTAATTCTCTTGAATTTCAATTAGCGTTTGAAATTACTTGACAAACATTATGAACCTGACCCTGCCGTGACCCTTGAAATTGTAAGAGGTACTCTATTGCACTTAATACGCGTATGCTTATGGTGAAGTAAGAAGTTCTTCAGGGTATTTCAATAAATGTTTTTAAGATTTCAATATTCATAGAGAATTACCTACCCTGTGGTATTTTAAATTTGAACCTGAACCACTAAATATAAATATGGAGCGAGAGTGTCGCCATACAGAACCCCAGCCAGTATTTCAAAGAGGTTTGGGTGTCCATCAGGTGAACTCCCTTTTGCTTTTGTTTTTGTATACATAATTATTTCAAATGGCTTTATCAAGCGTAACAAATATAGTAAGCCCTAATCATTGCTACGCACGTTCTAATTGAGACAGTATATTGCGTTCTAATTGAGACAGAATATTGCAAATAGTCAACGCAGCTCGTGAAGCCATCATACCAAAAGCTTGACTTGGAAAAGAAAGGGATCAACATCAATTGGGAGAGGATCAGCCACCTGAGATTTGCAGATGATATTATAATCTTTGCAGAAAACACTGATGATCTGGAGTCTATGCTGCAAGCCCTCAACAATGGAAGTAACCAGATGGGGCTGAAGATCAACATGAGCAAGACCAAAAGTATGTCCAACAGATTTGTCATCAAGAAGCAAATCTACATTCACCAAATAGCACTAGAAAAAGTGGAAGAATATGTGTATTTGGGTCAAGTTGTCAAAATTACCTACAACCACTTTGACGAAGTTAGAAAAAGAGTAAGAGCAGGATGGGGTGCTTTTGGTGAATTGAATGAGGTGATGCAGAGTAATGTGCCATTATGTCTTAAAAAGAAAGTGTACAACTAGTGTGTCCTCCCAGCCATGACACATGGCTCAGAAACTTGGGCCATGACTGGAGCAGAAGTTGAGAGTGGCTCAACACAGTATTGAATGGAGCATGCTAGGGATCACAAAAAGAGACAGAAAATCAAATGAGCGGATCAGAAGCATGACACAGATCACCGATGTCATCCAGACTGTGAAACATAAGAAGTGGTCTTGGGCTGGTCACCCAGCTAGAACATCAGATGGATGATGGACCAAACTGGTTAAAGCAGAATGGATGCATAGAAATGGTACTTGGCACCCAGGAAGACAGAAAGTTAGATGGAGGGATGAAATTACAAAATTTGGATGAGAAATACGTGGAATAGATCAGAGTGGCATCACTTTGGAGAGGCCTTCACCCTGCACTCTCTCGACGATGGCTTAGGCTGATGATGATGATGAGGATGATGATGATTGCAAATAGTCAAGTCATGATTCGCTATCTTTAAAAAAAATAGAGTTGCAATAAGCATAGACACTTTTGTCATTATTAGATTTGAGAACATCGTGTAAATAACCTTTTGTTTTGGTTGTTCGTTTGCTTTGTTCCCGAAAAACTTGATAACAACCCCTTATGGGTAGGATTAATTGCGTGGCCGGGTATACTTCACGGTTTTATCCCCAGTCATGTCTGCAAGCAAATCTGAATGAATGGTCAGCATCTACAAAACACGTCTTTAAAAAAATGTCAATTTCAGGTAACATTAATGTCCTGTCGGCGGTACAGTATTCTTATCAACCTCACTACGACGTACTTCTCAAAATTTACTTAAATAAAACTGTTCATCACATAGAGGAGTTGTTAACGTATAATAATATTTAATAGATGTCAAAATATCTGTGATTAATGTGGTGTAAAATGACATGATTGTTTATATTAGACCTTGTTTGACATGTATAATTCTAATAGTACTCAAGGAAAGAGGCAATTCAAAGTCTTTAGTTGCCCTTGAAATCGAAATCTTATGTCGCATTCTCCTTCAATAGAAGACGGTCTAGTTTCACTAAGTGTTATTTCCATCCTCATTGGCCACACTAGTAGAATACTAATGTAGTGGTGATTCGGTTCTAATTAAGAAGCAAATTGTAAGACGGGAAGCTATGGTTTGCAATAGAAAGTTTTGAGACACATGTTATCCACGGTATCACCGGAATGTTTCGATTTTTAAGTGACCTTTTCGTTTCTGCATCACTGCTTATTTTGCAAACATTATTTGTGCGGCAATGTCTTTGGTTTAAGAAGGGAAATCTAGATTTCTGTGCACGTTCTTTATCAATATAATGGCAAAACAGTAAAGTCATGATTCATTATTTCAAGAGAGTTTACATGACCAATATTCAATATTATCTTGCGCCATATACCGATATTAGGTAACTACAGTTTGTCCACTCTGAAGTACAAAGTGGCAACGCGCGCGTATACAGCGCGTTAACAGTGCGTAGTGCTGCGTCTCTGCTGCAGGTATGCGTGCCTTCAAAGTCGGCACAATGTGTGCGTCCGCGCCTGTACTTTGTACTTCAGAGTAGACTGACTGTATTAGGCAACTTCGAACTGTTAGGCTGTGCCGACATCCACTACGCAAAATATTGGTCAACCCATCCATTATGACATGCTATTGGATAGGCAAAAGACAAAACCTTATATTTTATTCTCTAAATATTGTCGACCTAATTGACGAGAAGTCAAGTTCAACAACTGTGTACCTTAACTACGAGGCACAAAACTGTGAGCCGTAAAACATCTGTAATATCTAACACAAATTTTTCAACCAGTCATATATTTTTCACAGAAAAAATGTCTCCCAGTGCTTCGTACCTCAAGAATGGACATTTCTGAAATACTTTCGTCTGTAAGATTTGAAAACAATGATTTAGATGCTAAAACGTGTTAAAAACAGTAATCACCCAAGGTGGTGTCTGGGATATAGAAGGGATAACAGATGAAGATACGCTTAAGCCGAATAGAGCCTCAAACAACAGACGTTTCCATCATACTTATACAATAATCATACAATAATATTTAATGTCCATGTATCTATGTATTTTTTCTTTTATTCCACGTAATAGGTATCCTTGTAAATGCCAAGTGCAAATAAACATTGCATGGTCATATCACTCTAGGCGATGTCTCGGAAATAGTAGCGATAGATTGCTGCAAAAGATTATATCTATTATTGCCAAGGGATTCTTCTAATAAACAAATGAACTAGCTATTGGGAAATATATATTTTCCGTGTGGCGCTTTATATGCTATTATCGATTCTGCACATAATAAAGGTATGACACATTCAAACAATAACTATAATAATGTGTCAAGCAACAATACCCTAATGAACAAATGAAAAGTTGAAAAAGACAATTTCTGTTGGGGTGTGGGATGTACTAATTAAATTGGGTATCTGTTTTGGTGACGAGGGGATCGGTGTAGAACGCTGGACCAACGTTAATGTAAGGAAAGCACTTTTCCCAGCAATGACCGCGTATTTACTAATTGTGTGATAATTCAAGTTGGACTTGGTATAAAATGAGCCAAAAAATAATTCCGTCCTTTTGAGGCCGGCACGTTAAGGTGGCGGTCGCGTGTAAAGAAAATTCATACATGTACCTGTGTCTACATGTAGCAGTCAGTTTCGAGACAAGTAGGGTGTTAGCCTATGGCTGTGTCAACCCGTTCCTGAGTTTTAATGGAACCCATCTGGAATAAGCTTGGTTATTAAGGGTTTTTAAACCTGATCAAATAAAATCTAAACATGTATCATTCCAAACTAGTCTTTCGTCACATTTTTATAGTTGTGCACCCTGTTCTTTGAATTTGTTTGAGTATTAATACAGGTAGCAGTTTTGAATCCCTAATCAAAGTCTTATGTAAATTTTCAATATGACGTCATCTGGTGTATGTAAATAAAGGTATGGTTCAACATCTCTCGTGTTGTTCTCATTTTACCATCATTGGTTAAAGTGAAGTGGAGTGGGCCCCCTCGACTAACTCGATCACTCGTTGGCATGAACGGAACAATATTCCATATCAACCAAATGTGTGCTTTCTGGCAGCGTCCCTTTCAACCCGGGTGCGCAGACATTTAAAACAAAAAGGTACAGCTCTATCGGTGTGTAAAGCACAGTTTACGTAATTGGTTGCAACTGGAAATTTGAATCACTTACGAGATCGAAATAGCCAAATATCATACTTAATGGATTTCTATACTGTGAATGTCACAATAACGAGGTAAGCGTATAGTAAAGCCCGGTCAGTAAGGAACCCTATTAAGCCCAATATTTTATGAACAGGTAGAAACATGTAATTTTGTGATAATTTTAACAATAATTTGATATTTTGTTTAGGATTTTAAGCTTTTTTTAAGAAAACGTGTTAATTTTAAACAGGAAATAACCACAAAGTTTGGCTTTAGGATGCAATAAAAGATTAATCAGATGAAAGTTCATAGCCAATGATTTATCACTGCAGTTCGTTAGCCTCTATGGACATAACGTAGAATAAATCAAACAGGTTGCGAAAACATAACTTAAGGGAATGGTCTTAATACAAATGTTTAATGTTTCGTATCTTTGTCCCCCTCATTCAATTATCATGGTATTTTCAAAGAGCATACAATAAAAAACAACATGGTATATATCTATTCCAGATTGAATATTTCTTATAAAATGAGCCAGAACAGTTTTACCCCATGACCCCGCCCACATCTCGCCTTAACATACTCAAGCAGTTGCTATCACTTTTACACGCTGTACTAATGAAACTTTTCATTAAAAGTAATGGCAATGTATTACCTTCATGAATCCATCAAAGTTACAGAATGTTATTTCTTCGTTTGAAACGTTTCCGAGATTACACATCTATTCAACTTGTCATGGAACTGAAATGTGACATTTATCAAAGGATGCTCTAAAAGTTTATTATTCAGATGACACATTTTGCAAAATGATGTCGTTAATAGATCTCATCAAGTAGGTAAATATGGGGCAAAGTGTATGTAGATATGTTATCAAAACAACCCCTTTTATCGCTGAGCATCATTGCGGCAATACTTTGCTAGTGTACCGTTGCTTTTAACGTTGATAACATAGTATAACAACGAGACGATAGAGATTGGCATTAACATGTTTAACCCTAATGATTTGCAACAATCTCTGATAGGTATAGGTTGCTATCATTCATAATTATGCTTGGCACCAGCACTGCATGGAAATCATTAGCGCCGCAATTATAACAAGAATAGTCATAAAGCCAAGGCTGGATTTTATTTGACTTTTTAAACATCAGAGGGATTTAGACTTTTAAGTTTATAACATAATAAATATATGATTAGACATTTATGTCATCAAACAAATGCAAATTAAGCTCTAAATAGCATCACAACTTAATTCTGAATTTCATGATCTTACATAGAAAAAGGATATACCAAGAGTATGCAAGTAATGAATATATTATTATGAAATTATTATGCCGCCGTAGTTTCAACAAGCATATAAGTATAAGGTATAAAATATGTATATTACCATCTAAACGGATTTCCCGCCTCGTAGCAAAGCTATCCGCCACACACGCGTGTAGGTGGGTGTTTATTAAAAACAATCGTACTTTGACAGGTAGAACGTATGATTAGTAAAATAGAACAACGAAAACTGCGAATTGTGTTTTTAGCTACTAAGCCTCGCTTTAATTATTAACAGAATTAAACATGTAAAAGTTATTGTGTCGCTCATGCTCTGATAATTCCGCAAAGCATGTGTTTTAAATATTGTTGCTATGATATAGATTGAGATCACGTCTTATGGTTTAAACCTAGTTTTAATAAGTGTTCTATTCTCACCAATACCCATAATCATTTATTTAATTATCAAAGAACTGGTTTAGTATTCACAATGCGATTAGCCTATATATTATATTGCTTACTGAAACATGAGTTCTGTCAAACCTATTTTCCTTCCATGTTTTTAAAAAAAGCTTGGGAAGTGTTTCATTATGAATATATATATATAAAGTGTGGCTACTTTTATAATCCAATTCGTCGGCTGTATTCCATAGTGGCGTATAGTGGGGCGCCGTGAATAAACAACTTTTCGAGAAAATCGGGTTTGAAGAAATTCCAATTTAAAATTGAGTTGTGTAAATCAGACAATCATTATATTTTGTAAATGATGTGAAATTTCTGTAGTAAACTAAATAGATTTTATTTTTATATATATTTTTCAAAATAAATAAATACATAACCCAGATAGCAAGACAACGTTGGCCCAACGTTGGCAATGGTCGGCATGGTCGCGGTCGGTAAGCCGACGCCATTGGACCAACATTGACATGCCAACCTTTAGTCATGGTTGGTATGGGAACGTCAGGCCAACGTTGGGTCAACGTTGTTATGCCAACCTTATATTATGGTCGGTATGCCAACGTCAAGCCAACGTAGCCAGCCAACCTTAAAATGACGGTCAGCATGACAACGTTGGGCCAACGTTGTTTTGCCAACCTAAAATGATGGTCGGTATGCCAACGTCGAGCCAACGTAGCTAGCCAACCTTAAAATGACGCCCGGTATGCCAACGTTGGGCCAACTTTGTTGTGCCAACCTTAAATGATGGTCGATATGCCAACGTCGAGCCAACAGAGCAAGCCAATCTTAAAATGACGGTTGGTACGCCGAGGATGGGCCAACGTTGTTTTGCGAACCTTCAAATGATAGTCGGTATGCCAACGTTGCACCAACGTAGCCAGTCAGTCGTAAAATGACGGTTGTTACGTGGAGGTTGTTCCAATGTCGTCGCACAAACGGTTGGAATCCCAACATCGGACCAACGATGGTATAAATTGTTGTTCAAGTCATGGAAATGATCATGTTTATAATTATTTTCTTTTTACTACTAAGGCGTATTAAAGAGTGACAAAGCCCCATTAGATAAACTTATAATAATATCAAATAATAATAATAATAATAATAATAATAATAATAATAATAATAATAATAACAATAACAATAACAATAATAATAATAATAATAATAATAATAATGATAATAATAATAATAATAATAGTAGGCCTAATGAATAATAATGATATTATGATAATGACATTAATACTGATGATGATAATAATGATAATGCTTATACCCTACTAGGTATGTAATTATAATACATGTAATAACAATATTGCTTTGGAATTAAATCAACAATAAGAATTATATTTTTATATTATTTCTTTTTTTATTCTTTTTTTTTAAATCAACATTTATAGCAAATGTTATCAACATTGACAGTAAATTTGATCAATATCCCTAAAAAGATACACTTTGGCAGGTTTAGTTATGAAAATATAGCTTATATTAACTTCAAACACTTATCCAACTATATAATCCCAGTTAGCTCAATTGGTAGAGCATCAGACTTATAAACAGAAGGTCCCTGGTTTGAATCCCGGTAGGTACTAAGGTAAGTGACTTGTGTAAAATTAAGGTTGTTAATTTGTCTTCGTTGTAAAATAGGGAGTAGGGTAATTTAAGACTTAAAGTAAGCACAATATACACAAGTAACTGATTTTTTTCGGGTTTTTTTTTCTCATTGGGCTTGTTTGCTAATGGTTGGATCAACGTTGGTCAAATAACGTTGGCCCAACGTCGCAAATTAATTTGTATTGCGGTGTTGTCAGTTGGATCGACGTTGGCCCGATGTTGGCCCAATGTTGGCCCAACGTTGTGGTGGTTGGCTGCCCGGCCAAAATCACGTTGGGCCAACGTCGAAAAGCCAACGTTGGCCCAACGTAGTAAGGTCAGTTCGCCCACGTTGGACCAACGTTGGGCCAACGTAGTGTTGCTATCTGGGAATATTGCTGGCAAACTGAAAACAAAAAGCACAAAACTATACGTCACTATGGAAAACATGCAAAACGCAATACCCTAACCTAACGTTAACCTTACGCCACCTCGGTCGCCGTGTAATCCATATGGCGTTACTTTTTGTCGGCTGTATTCCATAGTGGCGTATAGGTCCGATACGTGTACGCCACTATGACATACAATAGTGGCGTATGGTCGAGACGCCACTATCGAAAACACAAAATTTCACTTTGTAACTATACGCCACATTTAATTAATTAATTACTAATTAAATAGCTAATTTTGACTGATGACATCATTAAAAACATATATGCCAATTTTCAAAAAAATGACCAAAAATCACTATACGCCACTATGGAATACAGCCGACGAATTGGCGTTTTAATTATTAAATATTTATACACAATTTTGCTTTAAGACAGAATGTTTCTATGCATTTATTGCAAGGGATTAAGTTCCACGTGTTATTGATAATGGACCCATCTTCACAAGAGAGTACGGCATGATTTTTAATCTCAGTTTGCTTGAATTGACCGGAAATATATATCTTTTAATTTATATTTCGGAGGCGCTTAAAGAAGCTTTTGTTCACACTATTTATAAATAAACACAGCATTGCAACATCCTCGACATTTTAATCTTAAAAGATTTTCTTGCACCCGATTCACACATATCTACATCGAACACGCCGTGTTGATACGTCCATCGGTGCGCAATGTGGTTGGATAAATATCCTGTATTACGGGATACGTATGTACACAGCGTACTACGTGTCCAAAGTACGGTACATATCTGAATGGATATGGTACTTAAGTACAGTAACAGTACCCTCTGTTGGTCAAAATTCACTTTAGTACGTATTTTTAACGTAGTGAATAAATATTTGAGGTAATGTGCGACACTAAAGATTATAAAAAAGCAGGATGTTAAAAATCGAAATGATGTATAGGGCTGGCTGGGATGGCTTTCTTTCTTTCTTTCTTCCTTCCTTCGAGAAGACTAGAAGACAGGGATTCTGTTATGGGATACGCCATTGAAATCACGTGACGAATCGGAATGATATGTCCTAAGTCTAGACAATAGGCGGCCATTAGCGGCTATTTTGTTTCCTATATGATATTATTCGTAATACTTTTACAAAAAATATATAAGTTAACAGGTTTAGAATTATATGTTGAGCATCGTCAGTGTGATTCCAGTCACTCCACATAACGTGTTGCGAAGGTGGAGGAGACTAAAGCTGTATTTACGAGCACGCATGTGTTAAAAAATGATGTGTCTTATGTCCAGTACTGTTGTAACCGCATGACCCGGCAGTGCTCCTATGAACTCTCACTCTCCTGGAGAAAAGACCGGGATTTGGTACGCGGTTTCTATGCAAAGCTCTAACCACATAATAAACGACCAAATGTCTTTGTATAATCGTAGCACCATCGTGTGCGCTCATTTCAGTAGGGGATCTTACTTACTTACTTACTTACTTACTTACTTGATTTTTTTCTATTTGTGTTAGATTGGTAAGGACGATACCCTGACTCTCAAAGCATCTCACACATTTGACGGTAAGACAAGAAACTTACTTTTATCTTTCAGATATTGTGGTCTATAGTTGCATGTAAAATTTAGAAATTAGTTGACTTCTTATCTCTTCTCACTAGGTTACATAAGCAGTAACCGCCAAGCTATGATTCATATTATAAAAGATGCAGCGGTGTATATGGTGTATGGTTTAACTTTTTCTAAAGCTCTTTTGTCTTGGTGGGTCCCCTAGCATAGAGGTAATATTCGGATAAAATAATCGTAATCTACCTAAAGAATGGTATTCACAATCCCATAATATATAAGGATTTCAGTAATATAATCCCATCCGTTGGTTTGATAAAGATAAAATGCATTTTTGAAACTGATATACCCTGAGCGGGTCAGATCGTGTTACAGGTATTGGATGTGTCCGTGTCCGTTTTTCTGGCGAAGCAGCTATATGGCTTCATGTTCAATTCAATAATTTAATTCGGTACCACCCTTCAAAGAAAATATTGCACGCGTGTTAATGGTATGTGAGTCGGAGGGAAGATTTTTACATTAACCTCTTTAAGTCAAATGACAATTAGTTGAATAAGAATTAATGCACAAGACTTCTGCTCAGGAAAGTTTGCCTGATTTTGATAACATTTCAAAAAACTGATCACCAACAATCAGTTGAGTGTCAAATTGAACAATGGAACAAATTAATCAATCAATTACTATTCTCTTATATCTCTTACAACTGCCATTTTTTTTTTAATGACAAGTGTCAAACATCGTGATGGATGGATATCAGCTATATAATAGCTTAATTCGTTATTTTCATGAAATTAATTCATACAAAACTATATTCACGAGCTGCTAAGGCGTTAGACTACTCCGTAGTCCACTTGCCCATAATTTGTCATGATTGTGCATACTCTGGATATTGCATTTAAGCTTAAAACTCCGATTTAATTAATTTGTGCACAATTGATAGATTTTCACAACTGATCATCTTTTCAGTCACCGTACTCCCTCTGTATGTTAGCTTCCCAATTTTTAACTCGTAATAAACTGGCAGATTCTAAAATTAGAATTGTTCAGTATTGAAGTGCCATTATATATAGTTATGCCATTATGATATGTTGCATTCAATAATATAAGCCTACGTATACTTTACTTTTACTGTCACAAATATAATTATATAAACTTTTTCATAACCATTTTATACTAGTATTTTGATGTAATAAATATCAGTATAATTTCGAGTTCAACTGATTGCGTTCATCATGATTAATAACGTATTTTTATTTATCAAAATTCGACTATGGCATAGTCTACTAAGGCGTACATTATCTTCAAGAAATCTCGAAGCAACTTGAAATGGTGTACTTCTGCATATTACTGCAGTAGCGTAATAGACCTTTTCATAATGAGTAATTCCGATAAACCCTGAATAGCTTGAAATAATTTTCAAAGTGTAAAAGGCGTCATAAACGGTCAATTATGGATGAAAGAGGTACTTTTCAATATTCAATGTGCAATCAAGCGTGTCGTGTGTAAGAGACTGACCTGTGGAAGAGGTGATGCATAAGCAAAACGTTCTGTAAATAAAAATTTAACCGAAGGACGAAAACTGATCATTTCTTTCCATGAAAAACCAAGCAGCTGAGGTGTTAACTCAATATACTAGGAAAATATTTAAACCGATGAAACCATGTTCACATTGGTTAAATAAACAGTATTTTGGCGCATAAGGGTACCGTAATTCATAACATATTTTGGTACAATTTGACCTCCTAGCTTACTGTATAAATAGCGCCGTTTTCCGAACTTTTCTGATCTTGATATGAAATGGTCTATTAATTACAATCACATCAAGGACATACCTTTCTTTTTCGTTCGTTTGTTCGTTCTTCTTTCTTTCTTTTTTTCCTTCATTCGCTAGGATCACAAAATACTCCTTTAAATAAAAGGGGGATCCTGGTTTTCATGAAGTAGCTTTAAAGTGTAAACAAAGATAAATGATCAAATTAAATTACTCAGGGCGTATCACAATATGTTCACAAAATTACGCAGTTGTCAAGAACAAATCAATTTGATACAGGTATCATAATAGTAGATGCAATAAGTTGTCCGCTCTCCCTAATAAGTGTGTCATGGATTCCGGTTAAAAAACTAACGACGCTTTTAAATTGTTTTCATTGCTGAATAAGATGTTGAGAAATCCTGTAACTTTTAATAAAGTTTTCAACATTTTTTAATAACAAGCACCCTATAGAAACATTGATATTTTGTTTACACAGTTTACGTGTGCGATGTAAACGTGTATACACAAACACACGACATACTGAAGATACATATACTTTATATATATAGTGTAAGAATTCCGTACGCTACTCGACTCAGCATAGTAAAAGTCCAAAATGAATTATATAGTTGAGAGAAATAATGGACATGTGATGTTGCAAATACTCGAGTTTGTATCCAACGTTTCGGCATGGGCCTTTATCAAGGAATCTACAACAAATGAATTAAAATAAAGTATAAATAAATAATATAAATAAATAATAACGAAAAAAAATTATATAACAAATAATATTAAATTATACATAGGCATAAAATCAAACAGAGATAACAGGACCGGGGTCCAAGCATTCTTGCTCTGTACCACATAGGCCCTATAAGGAGCATAAACATGATAAATGAAACTAAACATGTGAGATAATGAAACATTTTGAGAAAAAAAGTTGTTACCGAAAGATGAGCAATGACTTACCAAGGTGATGTACTCTGATGACTGTGAATGATAATGATGATGTTATGACCAAACGTGTAAAAACAAGATTAGATTAAAGCGTGTGAGGGTGTGATGACTTTATATATATATATATATATACTTTATATTATATGTCAAGTCTAGAGCAGAGGATGATTTAAGGAAGCCCCATCATGCACTGTAAAAGTGTTATCACTAGAGTTTCAACTGACACTTTGTGACACTGACACAAATCCCATTGAACTCTGTGCAAAAGATGTTTTAGAATTGTCCGTGTGTCATTATTACTTGGTCGATTTCAGATCTAAAGTGATGTATGTATGAAGGATAATTCACACAATCTGTAGATAACATAAAATGTGAAATCGACCAACTTTTTGAAGGTGTTTTTATTGTAAATATATCTGTCCAAATTCAAATTTAACCATGCACGTGTGTATGCAGTGGGCGGGCAGTGGTGTCATGTTCACTCTCACAGCTATGCTAACCACAAGACTTACTGGGAAGTGCTTAAATCATCCTCTGAGTCTAGAGTTATCCCTGTAATTCCACAATTTTCAAGACTGTCACAGTATGGATTGACATATGGAATAAGTTGTTCTGAAGAGAAACAACACAAACTATATTATTCATTGGCCGCTGTATATCAAAGAATGCCTGTTTGGTTTTATTCGAGTGACACAATTATTTTAGGACGTGATCTTGAATAAATACAAATAAATCATTTTAAGCGAGTAAATATTCTACACAACGAAGTACTTAAAGCTAATGCCAAGAACGATGTACAAGAGGTGACACGATGTGCCCGTTTCTTTACAAATACGTTATTTAGAATCAAGGTAAGATCTACAAAGAAAATATTATTTCTCATATGTTAACCTTTCCCTCGGACTGCTAAAGATAAATACATTGGGTTTTGACGCAAAGGATACAGTAAAAAGAATTGTAATTTACACTACTTGTTCAGCATTGCTTTCTATAAGTCCTTTTTATATATAAAAATAGTACTACTGTATTTTAGACCCGTTAATAATACCCATGAAGTTAAAAAACGAAATACACTTTAAGAGAAGAGTAAACGGTCAAAGTATATTATTTTGTTACTAGTATTGGTGTTCAGAACGAGCACAGAAACTAGTATATTCGTTATTGTTTAAGATTTGCTACCACAAACAAGATATGTTATGGGTGGCTTGCCCATAGTAATGTGTCCAGTGTATTCCTCGTGATCAATCAATTCAAACTATTAGTTAAAAGTAGCGGAATGCCCGCTCTCCGCGCGCGTGGTAGCTGAGTAAATGAGAGCGTTGACAAAAACGGGAAGAATCACTGATCAGATTACATAATACTATGGCGACTGATACCAGACTGAATTGCTATGTTATCTTTATATATGTGATGCGATCAAGCAAGATCAGTCGGAACGAACTCAGAAATATTAAATTTTCAGTTTCGTGTAGGATGGTAAAAAGCATTTGCAAAGTTGCATTTTGCAGAAAACCCCATTGAAATTGAACAACCAGTTATAAAGATATGAGCAATTAAAGAGTTCCCAAAACAGAAGGAATCAAACGGAAATATTGCCTTTGTTTGGCTATATCTCAAAATCAATATTTCCGAGTTCCAACTGATTTTGCTTGATCACATCACATATGCCTACGTCTTCCTTTTTTCAACTTTTTTTCTGCCACTTCTCCATCCCGTGTTAATATTCCCATGTTATTTATTTATTTATTTATTTATTTTAATCATATTTATCCAGGGTAGCCCAATTCAGCCAAATAGCTAGTCTAACAACGGGGCCCTGCTACACATATATACAATATTTTAAAAGCAACAATTATCAACATACAATTTATATAGTATATGCAACTATTAGATACAAATTTAAAATAAAAAATACATACAATTGTCAAAGTAAATAATAACAAATCATTTACAAGTACCCAGCAAACACAAAACGTTTTCGACATCATTCGCAAAAGGTTATAAAAGGTTGTCAGAAAACGTTTAAATGTCGGGTTATATAAAGGGTGTATTAAGAGTATAAAACGTTTTCATAACCAAAAAAAACATTTTTTGATAATGTACTGCTCAGCAAACAAAAATGTTTTACAAAAAACGTTTAAATGTCGGGTTATATAAAGGGTATAAAAACGTTTTAATAACATTCCGAAAACATTCTTAAAAACTTGATACAAAACATTCTAAACAGAATGTTATTTTGGGGTTGAAAAAATATTTTGCGAAAAATGTTTGCCCAAAATATTTTCAATAACGTTTTAAAAACATTTTCATGACCTTTATATAACCCGACATTTAAATGTTATTAAAAGGTTTTGAAAAAAAAACATTTTAAGAACATTTTGTGTTTGCTGGGTTCAAATATTTTAACATAATGTTATTTAAGTATTGACACAATATTTGGCAAAAATAGTTTACAATAACATTTTTTGAAAACATTTAAAAATATTGTTGTAGTGTGTTTTCATACAAAACGTCTTAAAACGTTATCATGACCTTTATATACCCCGACATTTTAATGTTATTAACACGTTTTTACCTAAACCAAAAGCCAAAATATAACTTATTTAAAACGTTTTTAAAACGTTTTTGTGTTTGCTGGGTATATGCACAAAATTTTTAGGACTTGAATCTTTCCTTGAAAGTCTGCATATTTGTTGAGCTTCTTAAATCATTACATAGCTTGTTCCAAACTTCAACCCCACTGTACGAAAAAGATGATTATTTATATATCCAATCCCATTACTTTTTTTATATGTGTCCTTTCTTATATTTTCTTTTCAGTTTCTTTCTTTCCTCTACGTTATTTCTTTACATTTCCTGCTTAGCTTGTGATTTCCCGTTTCCATTGTACTTATTTGTCTAATCCCGTTCCCGTATGTTATCTTCCTTCTTTTTTCTTACATTTCCTGATGTTTCTTTCTTTCCTTCATTATTTTCTTCCTGTGTTATATTTGATTGCCGGTCAATTTGATTACCGGTCAATAACTGTGAAAAAGTTATCTGTGAAAAAGTCAAACTGCGTTACAATTTACCATGATATTAGTTAACAAATGAAAATATCGTAAACTATTCACTTTTTCAGAGTACATTAATAAAAAACATGACATCCCTAAGTCCTTCAGGATACGTGTGTGTGGTTTTTTAAAACAATAATACGCTTAGACACGAAATACCTCATCACATTATATGATATGGTATGAACGTTAAATTTGCCGCATGCCCTATTCCTAATTACAATGTCTCAGTTAATAGATATTAAAACTCGATCAATTCAATTACTCATAAAGGGCGCATCAGATTATATGATGTGGTACATGTATGAACGTTAAATTTGCCGCATGCCCTCTTCTTAACTACATGTCTTAGTTTAGATATTAAAACTCGATCAACACTAATCAGTGTATTCTTTCACTCATTCAATGCACACCACCCACGCATTATACCCCATTCAATTAGTACACATGATTAAGGGGTACTACACCATTGGCAAATGTTGTGCCTATTTTTGCATTTTTCTCAAAAATTATAGCACATTGGTGACAAGTAGGATATGTATATTATAGGGGCAAGGACTATAACTACTGCACTGAAAATTCAGCAATTAAAGGCAAGTAGTTATTGATTTATTGATCAAATATTGGTTTTCCCCAATTTTTGACTGTAGTTCCACAACTGTTGTGCTGAAATAAAATTTCTAGTGCAGTATTTGTAGTCCTTGCCCCTATAATATACATATCTTACTTGTCACCAATGCGCTATAATGTTTGAGAAAATGTATAAATAGGCAAATTTGGTGAACATCGCACGTTTGTATAATATTTACTTTACTTTTATTAATTTTAATATTTCGACGGCGCGCTCACATTATGATAAGGATAATGAACTGAGTGCAATGCATTAGTCAAGATAATCGCACGCGCCGTGGAGTTATTGCATTTAGCTCGAGAGCCGATAGGCTCGAGAGCTAAATGCAATAACTCCATGGCAAGTGCGATTATCTTGACGAATGCATTTGCACGAGTACATTATCCGTCATATACTTTGAGTGTATTGAAACAATAGGCAATAATAATTGCTGCATTCATTATATTAGTTTGAATATTAGGTAAAATATCTTAAATTTTAAAAACACCGTCAGGTCATTGACCAGGTAGCATTTACTAGTAACTGGTCAAGAAAATTAATCACTGTCTATGTTAGCTATCAATGGTATCGATTGCGCCATACGTCATACTTTAGTAACTTATGCACGCATGGTTTGTAACCAATTGACTTTATGTTGTGATCATTTAATATCGTGGTTCCGAACACAGAGAGCACTGAAGCAGTTGACCTGGAAACAATCGATTTTGACGTCCCACTACATGTAGTACCACGGTGAATGTAGATGAGAAACTTATATATCAATAGTCCTATCAACTGGACTTTATAGTTCTACAATTTGAACTTCAAAATCTACTAATATTGTTAAAACACACGACAGTGGAATTATTCAATTTGTTCAGTGTTATAAAGCATGATCATGATACAAGTATTATACGCTAGTGTGTGTTTCCCGGGCGTGTTTATGTTATATTAGATATAGGCCTACATGTAATTCATTTGTAAAATGCTGAATATTTTGTAATGGTGTCATCTTGTATAATTATGGTCCCTCTGTTTTAGCCCTTTTTATTAATAGAAGCTCGATTATTCTCATTTGATGTTTGATTTATTTGAGTTCATTAATCATAATTTATGGCAATGATAGTTGCAAAATAGAACAGTTTGTAACCTATGATTTACAAAGTGTGTATTAAAAATACCATACCCTATAACTATTTTAACACCACAGAATGTATATTCGTACTTTTTTCGTGGTATATATATCGAACATAGTTATATAAGTTATATAGCAATGTGAAAGTAGTATTTCTAGTATTTAAGCGTGCACGTATTATCTAAAATCTATTGTTTAGCGTGCGGGTTTTAGATAATGTATTGTTTAGCGTGCAGGTTTATATAAACCTGCACGCGAAGTAGTTCGCGAAAATAATGCACGGGAGAAGAATACATAACGATGAATAGAAACGGGCACTAGAAGTATATGACATAATAACGATATTGTATAGGGAATGTTCAAGTAAAAGGGGCTTGTAAAAGCCTCTAAGCGTACTCGTGTTATGAAAAGTGGTTCAGTAGGACAAGCGTGAATAAGACATGGAATCACCAATAATTAAGCGACCATGGAATCCCTCGTAGTTAAGCTGCCGAGATTTTTTCTTTTAATGTATCTAAAACATTCTTGACAGTTGTTACTACCGCGATCTCTGTCATTGGGGTTAGACAGGGTAGACAGGGTACGAAAATGCATTCATGATAAGGTATTACAACATCTTACATAATACAAGGAAAAATTAAGGGACTATAGTTCTGTATAATTCTGAGGCAGGTTTGCAGGAATCTGTTATGCTAGTTTGAATTTTGCGGTTCTTCTTTCTTTCTGAAATTGTATACTTTCATAAACTTATTATTATTAAATCTATAGATAAAACATTATCTAAATAATTATTGCTGCCTTGAGGAAGACATGCGTCAATGACACTTATTTTTTGTTCCAATAAAGTTTTAAGTAATTCATGAACTACAGTTAATTGTGTGCTTTATATATTTTTAAACCGGCATTTGTGACATTTGTATTGAATATAAATAGCATTATTATTTCTTTGACTGTAATAACGTCTCAAAAAATAAGAAAAAAAAAAAGAAAAAAAAAAAGAAAGAAAAGAAAAACCAAAATTTAACCTGAAATATATATGCCTATCTTAAGCATCTCGTATGACCTTACAAAAGTGATCATGCTATACTATTAATCTGTACGTAGAATTTCCGCTTTCGCATGCACCATGTACCTCCGATAAGTATTTCTAGGCAAAAACTGGTAAACATGCATATCAGACTCTAATTTCTTTTCTTTTTTCTATCTAATTTCTGGCCAAGTTTGTGCAAAAGTATCTCACACGTTAGATTATATCCGTCAAACAAAATTGAACAGGAAAAATGTTTTTAAGTTTCTTTTCGAAAAGCAATTGCGATTGCGCTTTTCTTTCTGTTTTCGGAGTAACTTCTCACGCCCGATGAATTTCATATATAGAGGCCTATTTTGTTACATCAAGGAAAGGAATTTCAACTTATATCATCAGCAACCTGAACGAAATCTCTTGATTTCTTCTCCTCTGAATTATTTTGTAAATCGAATATCTGAACCAAGCAGATAACATATCAATAACATATCAATATGTACGCTTCCGCAATAAATTTCAAGCGCACTTCCTTGAGGACAGGAGATTTGTTTCATCTGAGACTTATTACAATAATAATATTTCTTTAAATGAAGCTCTTAACTCTTGAGTATATGGCATTCATATTAAATACCATTATTCAAAGTCATATATTCTAATATGTCTTTCCAAGATGCTAAATGTAACAGGAAAAGCAATCACTTTAGTTGTCATTGAGGCTTTTAAACTTACTGAATTATGCAGTAATTTATGTAAACACCATTAAGCGCTTCCAATTTGTGTAGACTCAGAAAAGGAAATGTAAACATATTTTCAAGTGGTTATATTTGTAAATGTTTTTTCAAGTGTTTATATATATATAGAAAATTTGATTATATACCCGTTATTGAGACTGGAAATGCTACTTTTCATAGGTGAAGTATCAACTTGAGAATTTGAATTACAAATTATGGTATTATTTTGTATCAATATAAATGTGTTTAACATCATTCAAGGAGGAAAACCTTTTTGAATGATTTTTGTGACTATAAATGCGTTTAACATCCTTCAAAGTGGAACAGTTTTTGAATGCTTTTTTGTGACACCATGGTAGTAAGGTTCTGACAGGTTCTGACAGATTTGAAATAATTCTTTTAAACTTCAAAACGGATAACACCTGTGTCAGTTAATATAGTTTATATATTAAGAGAAGAAAACATGATAATCCATACGACAAGCGTCTAAACAATCATCTCACGTTAACTAGCTAATAGGAATCCTAAATCACATGTAGTTTGTAAAATTTAATAAACAAGAAAACACAAAATTGACACACTTTCATGTAATTTGTTCGTATTTTTTATACCCGATACTTTAGGAAATTGTTTAAGCAATTGCGTTTGACGCCAGTTTGATAATTTGGAAGCTTGGTGCCTGTCGGATGTCTTCACTAATGTACAGTGTAGTTACAAATCCTTAACATTACATTAAGTTTATGAAATAAAATGTGACACACTTTAAAAGGAAATGGTTGGTTTGTCGCCAAAATCGATCGAGTTTCAACAGCATGAAAAACAATTCTTAGGAACCAAGTTTGCTGCTGTTGCAACTTAACTGTCGCCTGTATTATATAACCACTATGATAAATTATTGAAAAGGATGGTGTTGGATTGCTTTATTGCTGTTCATTATGCCGTATTTCTTGACACTCCGTAAACTTTGGTGGCTGTTTTTTGCGATTATATTTTTTTATCAAAGAATGTTTGCATAATAAAACAAAATTGAGCCAAAAAAAGCACAGGATGCACCTATGCATTTGTACAAAATTCCATTTTAGGGAAATGGTGCTAGGCGAATTTATGTATGGCGAAGGGTGGTGTAAATTGCTAATTTAATAAATCAGATTTTTTTCATCATATTAAATATCAAAATATAAGACCTATTAATAGGGATATCCATTTTTACGTGATCTTCTGATTCGTCTCAGGATTGTTTTAACCCATAATTGACTAGATTGAGGTATACCGTAGAATTCCGTCTAGAAGCATATATGCCTCTAAACGAGGTTTTTTTTAACGAAAGATATGAAAGGCCAATACCCTTCTCAAAAACATTGCAATAGATTGGTCTTACAAATATACATGTTTGTACAGCCGTCTTTATCAGTAATATAGTTGTTCAAACTCCAAATAACGTTTTTGTTGAGAGTGTCTGCCTCTTGTCTCTTGTGTCAAAAAAACCTCGTTTAGAGGCATATATGCTTCTAGACGGAATTTTACGGTATTTCATGAATGGGATTTTCTCTTTCTGTAAATCTCTCAATACGATTCATGCATAAAACACAATGGTAGATTTTGATACAGTAGTAGTTGTAGTCCTTGCCCCTACAATATACATATCTTACTTGTCACTGATGCACTATAATTTTTTTTGAGAAAAATGCAAAAATAGGCACAACATTGGCCAGGAGTGTAGGACCCCTTTAAGCGATAAAATACTCTACACAATGTTTATATAGAACAATGCACAAAAAAGTGACAAGATGTGTCAATATACAAAGAAGAATGCTTCTCATAATATCATCGTATTTGATTTTTTATCAACTTCATCCTCGGACTTCACACAGGCAGTGTATATTTCAAATGAAGTCACACATTCATTTAATCCCATTTGAAATTCTCCCCGTGTGGAAGATTTAGATCTTTTATCATGTCATTCATAGAGGCTGTGTGGATAACTGGGAAAGCCACGTAGCTCCAGTTTATCATTGCAATGCAAAAAGCATTCGGTTTTGTGGTAAAGCATAAAGCGACTACAGTTTCAACTACCTGCTTTTTGTTTAGTATTGCTTTGTTTTTCATTTGCGATAAAAATCAATCAAAATTTAAATTACAGAATACATTTTCTTGATCCAGTGACAATACTCATGAATATTAAACAAAGCCAAAAGTACTGAATTACGCGGCCATACAATGATGATGTAATTTGCGTGGGTAATTCAAAACGGACAAAGAAACAAGTGTGTTTATAAATCTCTGGGACTTGCTAACCCCAATAAACACACCATCAATTTGAGTTTTAAATCTCTGTGTCCCTCATGTCAGGGAATTTTGCAAATACAATGAATATGGGGTACACTAGAGGAAATTTAAAATGAGAATTCTTTCAAAGCAATGAGAATTGGACAAAACTATGAAAATTTAAAATTGTCTCATTTCTATGAAACTTTCTCATCCAAATGAATGAAAAACAAAACCTGTTACAAGTGTTAAATTTTCTCATTTGAAAGAATTCTCATTATAAATTTCAACTAGTGGTAATCTAAACGGGGTTTCGCCGCATGTATACATTTTGTGGGTGGAGATGAATAAACTGTCTCAAAAGAGTTTTCTTGACAGTTTCTCTATAGAATACCGTTATATAGATACCAAAACCATAAGTGTGACCGATAGTAGGTGTGGTTTGTACAAAAAGTCATGTAGATGAAAATAATCACCATCGTGTAGCCCTAACAACGCCGAGTGCATTACAATTACGAGCTCCGGCTGGCTTCGGTCCAAACAAGATATATCCAAATTATCATACTATGACAAAGGCGGATTCAGACAGCGCACTGTAGGATTTGTTGTTATATTGTGTCCGATTTGAGTGCGGACATATTGTAAAATATTGCCAATCAATTTTCATGAAATTGTACATTCAACGTTCAGTTTTCAAAATTTGGTGACTTGTGTTTGTTATTTTCTGCTTCTACTGGATGTAGCCTGACAAAATATTGGTATTTTTCACTATTGTGGCCCGGATATGAGTGAATTCTGGTGGGAAACTGGTTCTTTGCCCATTTTTTCTTTTTTTCCTTGTCCTTCCGATTTCCTCTTTCATTTCTTGCCAGGGGGACAATTTCGTCGTTCATTTTTATCTAAGGAGCACTCTTCCTACTGCCCCCTCCCCTTTGAGCTGGCTAAGCTACTAAGCTGGTAGCAGTCCCTGGATGATACTACATGTAGACATTTGGTGAGTCTTTGGTCACAGCTTCTTTGCAAAGTCTTTTTGTACACATATGAATTTGAAGAAGATTAATTTTATTACAACGAATGAAGAGGAATACTATTGTCAGTAACCAGAACAAAGAAATATTTGATTTTTCTTCGTCTACGAGATACTATTATTATTGAAATCAAAACATTTTTAACCAGTTAAATGTCATATCAATATTCTCGTTTCCGCGAAAACATTTCAAGCAAACTTCCTTGCGCGCGGGAAACTTGAATCATTCGAGACTTACGCAATAACAATATATCAAGCACTTTGAAGTCGTGAAAACATGGCAATCAGATAACAGAAAACATTTATTATCAATGAAACCTTTCAGCGGAGGAGTTACGTACCATTAATCAAAGTCATATTGTCGTATAGTTCCTCCCAAGATGCCACACGTAGCAGGAAAAACAATCAATATAGTTGTCATTGAACTTTCTGAATTATGCATTGCGTCCTAAATATCCAGATATCGAGCACATAATATAAACACCATTATCGCTTTCTAGTAGAAAAGGAAATATATACATATTTTCAAGTATTTATCTATAAATATTTTACAAACTAGTTTATTTTTAAACGCGTTGATGAAATTGGAAATTCTACTTTTAGCAGGGGAAAAGCATGTAGCAGGGGAAAACACCATCTAGAGAATTTGTTTTAGACGCGACGATAATAACTTTTTTCATGAATGTGTATCAATTTACACGTTAGCCAAGGCGGTATTTTATTTGTTATCAGGCATGCACACTAATTAACAAAATAGCCGGTATGTTTGTTCCCTAGCAGGTACAACTTCTAATTTAACCTTACGTATGGGTTTCGTTGCTTGGACTTTATCAGTTGCTCCAATTATTGCCACCAAATACTATTAGCCTACATACTTATAAACAGTGATATTTAAATCGTTACCGGAGAGTAGACGGAACCACATACTCAATAAAACTCAGAAGAAACTGGAGTACCCGGAGAAAACTTTGGAGAATAAAATATATGGACCTGGATATGAAAGTATATCGCAGTCTCTGCTTTGCTTTGCGACTATCAATGACTATATTAACTCTCTCCACGCGGGTGTCGACTGCAGACGAGAAGTTTTAAAAAAAAATCAAAATTTCAAAAATTTCAGAATTGTAAATTTTCATTACCATATTTGGAATCAACATGAAAAATGCATTAAAATGAGTACAAACAAGCCTAGTATTGGTTCAGTGGTTCTTTAGATAGCTCTTGATATTTTGAGAAAATGTGTCAAAACTTTTTCCATTGAAGCGCATGGCTAGCACGCAGAGCATTAATGATTTGTAAAGGGAAGGAGCACCAGCATAAACATGATAAACGATTTTTAAAAGCCAACATCTGTTTAGTATGAGTATGGGGCAATCTACTCAAGTAACTTTTGGCAAGAGGCATCCCATTATAATACTCTACAGAGATACCTTTGTTATAAAGATCTAATTCTGACATGAGCTCGACAGTCTAATAATATCCATAACTCAAGACCCATGGCAGTAATACTCAACATTGAGCGCATCTCACAGGCAAAATTACCTACTTTTCTATTTTCAACGCGACTTGATTTAATTAACACAATTAATCTGATTTCCTCTGCTTTTCGCTTTTTTATGAATTTCAACTGGAACAACCCAATTGTTGCCTCCAAGACGTCTGCTTCGACATACGAGACACTTCTTATCGCTATCATGTTTTGTTAGACGGTGTTTGCTTGTGTTCAATTGAAGGATGTTGCACTGACAAATGTTTAGTCTACATTATTTACCATTGAATGGAAATATGTTTACGAATCAATATTTTGTGAAGAGGCGCTAGCCTATAATATCGGTTCAGATGTATTTTCCCGAGTGATTTATCTGCTCTACATCAAGCCAAAATGGTGTGGGCATTGGTCCAAACGGGTAATATTGAGGTCCGACACGTCCGCCAGTACTACATGATAAATGATAATTCCAAACAGTAAGAGCGATTTGCCAATGGCAATAACCTAAAAGTCTTAAAATGTATTTTGTATTGATGTCGTGGAAATTTACAATTTGCAACGATCATTTGTTACAAAGACATCTAACCTTATATTGGTAAATCTGACAGAATTGATAGCACTTGAGTTAGAAATTAGACAAGTGATTATAAGTAATTGCCCTAGGCTATGTCATTAAATGAATGAGAAAAAATATCAGGTTATTCAGAGGGGTAGCATTAATATACATGGCATATGCAGCGGTTACGCTGTCGGTTAACCCGTCAGAGTATAAGCATGTGTATTAAACCTTTGCGTATGGCAGATTGTAAATAGAATACAAGCGGTATGGAATCTATAAGCCGACCCTGACGTGATTGAGGAATTGTGTGGTAATAAGTTTCACCGAAAATCTGCGTATTAGGCAAGTATTGGTTAGTCAATTACTCATCTCCAGCGGCACTACGACTGGAATGTAAACAATACAGTCATAATGCAAGAGGTAGTAGCTGAAGTTGGTTATTCGTCGATCTCTTACTCTGGGCTTAGCAATCATAACAATCAAACAATGATATATCTACTTAACACCAACCCTACACCCTCGCAATCCTGCAAGTAGAAATGATCTGGAAACGCGCCTTCGGCAGAAACACGCATTCCTGGTCTTAATCTAAAGTTACATAAACATGATACCGGAACAAGATCTTGCACAGTATGTACGGTACTTGTTAACTACCTGTAGCACTTTTTTAAAATCAGTGCTCGTCGACATGGCATAATCAAATTATCGTCAAAGTAACAGTGATTAATTTTATGGATACAGGAGGAGTCTTTTGAATTAGAGTTAAACAGTGATCACCCGATGGTGTTAAATCATTTGAATCATGTAAATAATTACAATATCCTGTAGCTTAGAAATATTTTTAATTATCTTGACGATATTAAATTACCTGTGCTCATTAGATGAAGGTGAAAACTCAATTTGTTCAAATTGCTTAGAGGTTAACAGAAACATAATACAGCACAGAACATCTTGTTTTGTTACATTCGACAAAGGCCAGGAATGCGTGTTAATTCACTTCTGCCGACGGTGCGTTTCCATATCCTTTATGTACTACTGCACTTGAATAATTTCGTCCCCAGGATAGTATTGCTATGATGTAGAAAATGTCACTGTCCGATTGTTATGGTTGCTAAGTCTATGGCAAGGACAAGGTAAGCCTTATAGCCACAAGCCAATATATACAATACAGACAGTGAGGGACATCCAGTAGTGTTCAAGTTCGTCCCAACTGTAACGTTTACACTTCATTTGCTCGCAGATCTGCTATATTCCGGCAACCGTATTGTCACTTTCTTCAATGGTTTCATCGTCGCCACGAGATTCCATGCAGACACGCCCGCAAGTCGTTCACATTAAGGTCACTCACAATGTAAAGCTCAAAGAATAGACTACATTACATTAACCCTAGAACCCCCTCAATTTTCAATTATAAACGTCATATACCATTATATTTGGTACTGATGTAGTCCTATTGGTCTCCTCTATCTAGTGATACCAAAATAAGTACAAACATTCCCCACATAATGTAACAAAATTTTACAAAAATACGATTTTCACCGAATTTTAAATATCAAAGGAGTTACAATGTTCACCTATTCTAACAAGTAAAAGAGCGAAATGGAAATCGTTGGGCCTCACTAATCCCCCCTTTTATGGTCATCTTTGATGGCCGGTCGTACCCCGGGTTAGTGCTGGGGTAAAAAAAAAGATGTATCTACGATTAGCTAAGGTCGTTTGAGCGTAAACGGACGGATAAAAATTCTTAGGGGTGGTACTTCCCCCCTTCGTAGTTCTGGGGTGGTACCCCCACCGTAGTTCTAGAGTTAATGATATACTGTAATTGATTATTAATTGATTATAAGTGATATATTAAATAGCTAGCTAGATAATGACTTGGATTTTGGTTCACATTCAGCTGAAAATTCAGTTTGTTAGCCCCCCAAATAGCCCCAAAATATTTACTCATATTATTTGGCTAAATAAAATTTAGAATATATGTAAATAGCGCCCTCAATTTCCACACAAATATACAGTTGATAGAATAAAAAACAGAAAAAATGCTTTGATAAGGATACGTAAATCTATGTTAAAAATAGCTGAAAATGTGTATAATGTTGGTATTTTCTTGGACCAGAGTTGAATATGCTAAAATGTTTTGTAAGAAAATTTAAGAAAAGATCATCAAACAACCGAAAAGGATGGACTTACGATTCGTTTAAGATATTTGATAGTGCACCGTAAAAAAAAATATGTTTGGCGAATAATTAGTTAGTGTTTCAGACGGTTTTAGACCTGTCCAACGGCGAACCCAATAAAAAACTTACTAATTGTTATGAAGTCCCGTCGTAAAATGTTCCCACAATATGTTTGGACCAGTTCAAGCAATTTAACTTCGGGGTTTATGTCCCAGTGAATCAGGTTATAATAAGAAAAATGTACGTAAATACAGTTTAACTTGCCTCATAAGGGCTCTGATAGCACCGTTTTCATGTATTGTATTTTTGGTGGAATCTGTGAGCACATCAGACATATCGAATTGCATTTTGACCACGAGGAATGTCCTTCTGATATCAAATAATTTTGATTTTTTTTTAATTCGTGATATAATACATACATTTTTTTATGGCAAATGATTACAAATTTATATTTTTGAAATTTAAAGGCATAAATCTAAAGATATGATATGCACTTAAGGTGTATGTAGCTGGAATAAATATTTAAAAAAACATT
Organism: Amphiura filiformis; assembly: GCF_039555335.1. Classification (NCBI taxonomy): domain Eukaryota; kingdom Metazoa; phylum Echinodermata; class Ophiuroidea; order Amphilepidida; family Amphiuridae; genus Amphiura; species Amphiura filiformis. The sequence continues at coordinate 18,254,745 of NC_092645.1, forward strand.
TAAATTTTTTTTTTTTTTCATTAAATAAATTTGTATTATATCGCGAATTTCAAAAAATCAATAATATTTGATATCAGAGAGACATTCCGCGTATTCAGAATGCATTTCGATATGTGCGATGTGCTCTCAGGTCCCACAAAAATTACTGTGCAAACGTTGCTGTCCGATTCCTTAATAAAATTCTTACTCACTTTGTATATTCAAAGCTCATCAACAATGCGGCTTCGCCAGATATTTGCCTTGCCCTTATTTACTATAAAATGTAATTTCAAACAAATCAAGGACTGGAAAATAAATTATCTCGCTGTGTTTCGGTACACGAAAAGCACGTAGCTTCATTAAACTAAGTATAACATTTCATTAAACTATTTCATTATTAATAACACCTATAGTGATTTTAATATTGAAATACAGATTAAGATTGATTTCGCTTAAAACTAATCAGTCTTGCCATAATTAACCTGAAACAAAGAAAGCCATTTCAACACTAGCACATTTGATTGCACTTTATACATGCTATTTTTGCCGATACGAGCGTAACAATATACAATATTCTGAATAATGTATCCATGAATATAAATAGGAGTTGGAGATTACTTTCTTCACACATTTCTGTCTCATGTGACTACCCCCCACCCCAGTAAAAATGCGGGATCTGTTTTGTTCATTATCAACATACTTTATTCATGCTTTGCTGTAGAAGCTTTAGACAGTATCTGAGATTTGTTACATGTACTTACAGTTATAGATACTGTGTATTCTACTTAGAGAACAAATTGATTGGAAAATTAATTATTGCAGTCGATATCCATGCACCCTTATAAAAGCTATGACCTCAAAGTCCCGCACATGGACTGTGAATTTCAAATGGAATTTCCTTAATGGCATAAGAAACCATTCAAACACAGCTACACTCAGCACAGCGTTGCTCACTATATTTTATAGAGCATGGTCATACGCCCAACCTTGCCTTATAGATACAATAAAGATGGATTGAAACCAATCAAATGACGAGCTTTACTGTTCATATTCATAAGTATTTCAAAAATTCTTATATAATTGACACCAAATGTACTGCTAATTGCATAAACTTTTTTGATTAACACCAAAGAGCTTTGTGCCATTATTTCAAAGCTGTAAATTTTTTATACTGTGGAAATGAGACATTTAGTGAGAAACGGCCAAAATGGAAATAATTTAAATGTTCTCATTCTTTTGGATGAGAAAATAATAATGTTTGTTTTGAGCTCAGCGGGGATTACCAATACTCACCAGGTTTAATAAGACAGTAATGATTGACACACACACCACGAAGTTTCTCATCCAAAGGAATGAGAAAATATAATTTTTCACATTTTGGCCGTTTCTCTCCAAAATGTTCGTTTGCTCATTCAAAACTTCCTTTAGTGACTGTGTTGAATTTTCATTATTAATTTGATGGTTTAGAATTGTCAAAAGTGAGCACCGTCAATCACTAAAGTACTTATAATTTACATGAAAAGAAATATTGATTATAAGGAAAAGAAGAGTGTCAAGTTAAAATTGCCTTAGTTAAAAAGCAGTGTGCCCAAACACTATACTTGTGTGCGCTTAGCCGTATAACTTAGTATGCATGTAGAAATGCAATGAGTTAGTATGAATTGGGGGACTTCATTTGTAATTTACATCCCCTGTGTGGCAGATTAAGGTCATGTTTCCCTTAAGGGTGTACGGATTTCAACTGAAGTAGCTCAATAACTCCCAAGTCAAAACGCTGTATAGGTTTTGATATTTATTTGAAGATACTGCGTGCTTACTTGGCAGTTCGGACTTATACATCGTTATATCACAGAGTTCATAAATGATTCATTGCAGATATTGAAATCTGAACTAGAGCGTGGAGCACTAAATATTATTTTGTATTTTGTAAAATCCGTAAGAGCTCAATCAACAGGGAAATACCTCTCTATATAATATTAGCAGCGTGATGATTACCATTTATGACCCGCTCCCACAAAATCAGAACATTTGGAAGTTTTGCTTTTTTAGATTCTGATATTTTTGTCAGATAAGAAAGTCAGCTAGCATTGGCAGCACGTTTGTGTACACATTATTTAGAAAGATCGCGATTTCCAAACGTAGCAGCGACCGTACGTGGAATCTATTCAAAATCCCGTTACAGGAGAGTGATTTTGAATAGATTCCACGTACGTTTGGAAATCGCAATCTCTCTAATACTCTATTAAAGGCAAGGATTCTTTAAATTTTAGTACCAACCTTGTTCTGAGAAATAAATATAAGTTTATAGAGTTAATTTCTCAAATAACTTAGCATTGGACGGGGATTAACAAAAACACTCATTGATATAATAATGTGTTTTTAAACACTTCCATGCCTTTATGGGTATTACATCTAAAGCACAAATCAATTTCAAAAATTTGACTTTTTTAGACCTGCTGAGATGTTCCTAGTTTGGTGAAAACGGGCCACATTAGTAAACGCAGTTATCCGACTTACTAAAATTAAACGATTCATCAAATTACTCCCATGACACGTTTTAACAGCTGAATACTGCTGAGCATACATCCAGAAGAACAGGTTTAAATCAGGTTTTTCCAGCAATAACTTACGAGCTTTTAATATTCCAATTATGGTAATGGCACTTGTAATAAATTCTTTGATATTATTCTAGGGCCGACCTTTGGGAGAGTGTAAAGAAAAGTAAATAGTATTCCCTTTCCTTCCGTAAAAATCTAAATAAGTATTCCCTTTCACTTAGAAGCGTCTTCACATAATTGTACCAGAAAAGAGGCATTAACCATCCTACTAAGAGGTGAGGGGCTGCTACCCCATGGATTTCTTCATTAGCAACGCTCCAATAACCAACACAACTTAATAATAGAACCTACCAACGCATCCAAGTAAAGGTGGATAATCAAACTCAATCATTATAAGAAGCATTGAGTAAAAAAATGAATATATAGCGATGTTTGGCAACAATGAACTTAAGACCATTTTTGTGTGCACTCGCATTATAACTTCACAATGTTTTGACTTTATGATCTTATTTTGGTATTTACTGGATAGATGACTTTCATTTCTATCCATTGGTACCAAAAAAGAAAATTGTTTTTACTAAATATAATCGAAAGGTAAAGGTTAAGATATATTGCCTAGCGTTAGATTAGAAAGTATTTAATATGGAGTCATATTTCACTCCACCAAATGAGTGTCATTAATTAAGCTACATGTAAATACTCTAACAGTGTTGGCATGATTAATAATCTGGTATGTTTGGCGGGATAATAAAAGTTCCGCTTTTTGCCAAACTACCGATTGCAGAAGAATTAAAGAACCAGATGTACAGCCCTTTATATCATAACCAAAGTAAAGCAAGCAGCTATTTAGCTCTGATTTAAGACCTCATTTTTTGAAATTAAAGAAACGGTGATCTAAAACCCAAGGAAGTAACGAAATCAAAAGTTGTATTTTATCTTCTACTCAACGAGACACGACGCTAGTTCGCTTGTTCGTTACTCTTGAAAAAGTGGCAATGACACATTTTTAAAACGTGTGTCATTTTAAGCTCAGCCTCTTCGTCGCATGGTATTTCCAATGCCGTATGATCACAATTATACACTGCGCAAAAATTATTGTTACTCTTGAAAAAGTTGCGATGACTTGACAAACCAAAAACTGTATTGAACAAATCAATAAATGCGCCAAGTACAGCATTTTATTATGCGAATTTTGACATCTCATTTGTTACGCTACGATCTCGTTTAAGAGAAGTATCTAAATTTTCAGGTAAATGAAGCCGAAAATTTAAATACTTCTATTCAACGAGATCGCAGCGCAACAAATGAGATGTCAAAACTCGCAATGAAAATGCTGTGTTTAGCCCAATGATTGATTCGTTCAATACAGTTTTTGGTTTTTTAAAGTCATCGCAACTTTTTCAAGAGAAACGATAATTTTTCCGCAATGTATTATTGTGATCATACGGCATGGAAAATACCATGCGGCGAACTGTAATGCAAGGCGAAGCGTAGGCTAAGCTTAAAATGACACTAATTCTAACAATTTAAAGCAAAAATGTTTCAAAGTTTATAAAATCGTTGCTATAATCCGTGAAATGTGCTCATATATTCTCATGTAGTGATTTAAAGACATAAAACAGCATACGCATTTTTGGACCTGGCATGACACTGTATAGGGTATATAAATGCGTACCTTACGCGTTTTACTGACCTAGTATAGAATATCTAATGCTATTGTAATAGTTCATGTTTGCGACATATTTACTTAATGATATGAAAAAAATAACCTCCTAAAATGTTTTTAGATAAATCAGATTTAAACAACCTTTTGAATACTTGCTTCGATTTCCTGCTACGGAAAACTGGATCATTGATAATGGAAAACATATAAGCCATACTTACTCCTTAAAAGGATTCTAGATATGTCACTTTTGTGAACGTAACATTTTTGTTAAAGTAACGAGTAACTCACGTTGGGTACTTACGAAACTCTTCATTTAGCATTTTTAAGAAGTAGATCAAAAATAAATCAAGTTGTTCATAGTTAATACGACTCTCATTATTACAGTATACTGATGCACAAACTTAATCAAATCGTACTAATATAAACTCGATGACGAACTCCTTTAACGATAACATTAAATTTTTTGAACATATGATTTATGTAAATCCGCTGCACTTGGCAATTTGAGCACCATTTGGAGTGAGAGTACGCAGAAATTGGGTTAATTTGGTAATCAGGCCATCTTCTAAAATACTCTCTAATTGCACAGAAGGAGGCATTTAAGACGGTTCTCTATATCAGAACGCTATTAGGTATATCGAACGGGTTCATGTTATCGTATCTTCATATCAAAATATCGTGTGAGGTTTGGAACACTAATAATGTTTTTTTACGAAAAGTTAATGTTTGAATGACACCAATGGCACATTATAAATATTGATTTAGATCACGCTATTTCAAGATCAAGGATTTATAGTGAGTTGTATTTAGGTTGCTTTTAATCAAGATCGTCAGAGAGAGTGCTTTTTTTCTTTCTACTTTAGGCACTAAAGGAGCAAGCGCTACCGTACCACGTAGTACTAACTACTCTATCTGTTTTATGTATAGCTGTCAATGTGAATACACGCAAGGTTAGAGCAGATTTTATTTACTTGCCTGTTTTGAAGGCAGTGGTGGACATATCACGGTTGTTTTATTTGATAATTAATTAATTTTTCTAACAAAACATTAATATAATTCAACAGCTATCACACTATAATAACTGTGCATACACGCATTTTTTGTAGACATTTTTAACATAGATTTTCGTGTCTACGTCAAATTATTAATTTTTCCTGCTTTTAGTGGTAATTTAAATTCTATTAACTATACATTTGCGCGCAAATTGAGGGCGCTATTTACATATGTTTTAAATTCAAATTAGCCAAATAATATGAGTTATACCTTACATTTCATGATAAAAAGTGTTTTTTAACATTCTCTTGTCATTTGTTAGCCCGTTTGCTGATCTTGTAATACTATTTTACAAGTGTCTACCCCTTGTAAAGATGCAAACAAGATTTTAGATAAATAGCGCCACCATTGTTCAACTTTTCTTAAAAATGACTCAGCTTTACATGCCATGAAACAACCTTGACATAACATAATGTGTACCATGGGAAACGTGTGTGTAATTTCTTTCTTTTTTTTAAGTCAAGGCAATAATGATCTTTGGTAGGGTATTTTCTTTGTTGAACAGAAATTGCGAAAATGTACAAAAATAAAAATACACTGTAAAAATATGTCTTGGCTGGTATACTTTGAGCAAAAGTGTTTTGCAAAACAAGCTAAAGCATATACGTTCAATTACGTAATTTCTTTTTCTTTTAAAAACAAGTTCATTCTTTGAAATGCAGTGTATAGTGAAACAGAACATGCTCATAAAAGGTGAGTGATCTGCGCGACAGTGCGTGTGTGCAAACTAAACAAAATAGTTCTGATATTGGCATCCGCTTGCTGAGCGGCGCGGTGCACGCGCATTGCAGACAAATGAGCATAGTCAATGCTTGCAATTGGCTGATACATCATGCTTCTTTCTGACGCGGCAAGTGGTATAGGGCAGGGGCATAAAACATCTTAATAGCAAGATTTTCACAACGGTGTCCTGTAAAGAGGCTGCAGACATAGGCTACGTGCAATCAAATTTCAAATAAGATACTAGTATGTCTTCATCAAGCACATGAAGCAATAATATTTCATGTTTAAATGAACCGTCTTACATTGCGTCCTATGTGTCTCATGGATGGTATATAGATGTTCACCCATGGACCACTAATTTGACAATATCGCTAAACCATTATTATTGACGTTATACATCCGATATATGTGGGACAAAATCGTGTATAACTTGGTAACTCGATCTGCCTTAACAGCTCAGTAACAATTTACGATCTGTAACACGTGTGCCTCGACTCCTGTCAAAAAATGCAAAGTAAATGGGACAAAAACCAATAAAGGTATAAATTACTCTCATCCTCCGATCGAAGGTTAAGCGAACAGATACACGAAATTTTACCTTCTTATGCGAATAGGAATGGTATTTTGCCAAAGGTTTTCAGAATTTAAAAATGCATTCCTAATTTATGAAGTAAACTTCACTGGTAGTCAGTACAAAAATGGATGAAAATTACTCTTCAGTAAATATTCATAATATTTAAATCTGACTTTTGACATAATGTTTTGATTAAAAACGTGATTTTGGTATTGTTTTGCCATCTGTGTAGATTTAGGTAACACGTTGGTGTATTTATGACCTATATTAAATAGTGCAGTACTTTCAAGAGTCCTCTAACGGACGTGACTTCCATAACTGAGAATATCAGAATTGTGGAGGATATCGCGCGGATAATAAAACAAGAACATGAATTGAAGTTAAAACTTTAATTCATTTTATTTACCACTACGTATAAATATAAACAACAAATGAGGTCAGAACTCAAGGCAGCCAAAAAGAAACAGGGTTCACAGCAAAGCAATGCAGGGGATGAGCCAGAATTAGGATGGGTTGCTGTTTAGCAGCCTAACAAAGTAAGGAACTGGACTCCTAGCAAACCTGTCAGTACGGGCACGGAGTTAGGAAAGATTGGCATTGTTTCTTTGTCTACCATGAGCCTGACCTCTGCTGGGAGGAAGCACCTTGATGGTCCGATCACACAATGTGCGAGCAAAGTTAAGGCAATGTTGCTCCCTCCTATCAGACAGCTTATCACACACAACAAGAGCATTGTCATAAGACACATAATTGGACCCAAGGATAATTCTCATAGCTCTTTTCTGGATGTTCTCAAGCTTGATGGCCTGCTTGGAAGTGAGCGTGGAGTGCCAAATGACATCGAAATATACAACCAGGGGTCTAATATATCCTCTGTAAACGGTCACTAACTCGGATGTATTGAACCCAAACTTATTTAGAGACGAAGCATGAATAGTCTTCCACATTATTGGAATTCTTCCACATGTGGTCAACTTTACCATCCCATTTGAGGTCAGTCTGGAGCCAAATACCTAACACTTTGGCAGAAGACACAAAAGAGAGAGGAGTGGGACCAATTTTTAAGTCTGGCTGAGGAGGAGAATCTGTCTTGAAACAAATTTACATACAAATTTTGGAACAACTATGTGTTAGTTGTGGATTTTGTTCATTTTGAACAATAATTTCGTCGGGTGTATTACATAGTGACGGATGTTAAACTTCGCCAGAAAAAATGTTTTTGAGTTAGACGCGATCAAAGAGTACGCTACTTTGTGATCAACCATAGCAGAACACTAAAAAGTAAAATCCTCCAAAAGTTGCTGTATTTAAAAAAAACTAGTATCAAAAGTATCTTGAAACATCTATCACATGAAGAATTATTCGCTATTAAATCAGTAAAATGATTACAAAGTTATACGTCAGTATGTAAAAACGTGAAAACGTTGCACCCTAACATCCGTCACACATCCGTCGCTAATCTGGTCTCTCGTGTTGATCTATGGACATCCGTCACACATCCGTCACTATGTCTTGCGCATAAAAGTCGGATCAAGGAAGAACTTCGAAGCATCCGTCGGTTCTTTACGCTTATTATTAAACGCTTTTTTCATGATAAAACCGACTCGTCACGAGTGCCCACGACATACATGGCATATTGTATTTGAGTATTACTAGTTCTCACTCTCGTGATATAGCTAATCACACAAGCTGTAACTTCTTTTTACAAAACGCCAATGATTGTATTCAGTTTTTACCAATTTACACTGTATTATCTGTTAATTTGGACCTCTAAACGCCTCTGAACATATTTTGATCATCTTTCAATAACCTACTCATTAAAAAGGATCATATTTTCATTTTTTTATTACTTAATCATCCCTTTTATATTGTAAAGCTTTGAAATAATGCCTCTAAATAATTGTCGAATCAACTCGAACCATTAAAAATTTATTAAAAGTGATATTTTACTAAAATAATGATCCATTGAATATCTGCTCTACGTTATCAACATCCGTCAAGAAATCATGTAGGTTTCAATGAACAATATTGAATTACGTACGTTCAAATTGAAAAATATGTTTTACATAGTGACGGATGTGACAGAAACGCCATACAATTTAGTTGTTTTTCCGAGTATACGGCGTTTTACATAGTGACGGATGTTTAGATACGTCACTATGTAAAACGTCGGGTAATGTAATATATCAACATCCGTCAATTGCATAATTAATTAACTAATGCAAACTTCGGCTTCAAATCTTGGTAATATTATACTACTCACTATTTAAAATACATTGGCCAATTTTCATAAAAATTACAAACATCAACATCCGTCACTATGTAATGCACCCGACGATTTATTCTAAAGAAAATGGGAATGCTTTACCCTAGAACTATGAAGCTGCGTGATTGCACCAAACCCCCCTAAGATTTTTTATCCGTCATAAAAAAAAAACGCACGCGTTTACGCCTAAACAACAAGCTTGTCGTAGATCCATCCCTTTTGCTCATGCTAGTGACACAATGTTTACCCCAGCACCTTAGCCGGGGATAGGATAGACCGGCCATGAAAGATAATTACAGAGGAGGGTGGTGAGGCCCAGTTTTTTTCTACAGTAAAATAAATGATTTTCATTTCGCTTTTGTGAAATTATTCTAAAGCTACCGCCTTTTTACTTGTTAGTTCCAAAATATGGCTCTAGGGTTAACACATTTTAGTGACGTTTCACCACTACACTAGTGGATTCGAGCAACGCTTCCTATCTCATACGCAACAGAAACCGCCGTAGAGTTTGTGATGAGTTGTTGATTGCGCAGGTCTCCTGTGGATCTAAATGATTTCTTTGAGACACCTGGTAGTTTTATCAGCTTCACAATCAATGATTTTAGAGTCATCCCAATTGACGGAGTGATGCGTAGAGGCCACATGATCCTACGCACTAAAATAATATTTGACTCATCACCACCTCTACGGCGCTGCCCATAAAAGAAACAGTCAGATGTGATCATTCTGAGCAGTCAATACCTGTATACTCTTAGTCATTGGGTGGAGCGATAACTCAGCGATTATGTTATGGGGAAATACCATGTGAAGTCGAAGATGAGCCTAGTACTGCTAGTAGGACACTTGGGTATTCTAAAAATTAAAAAATCACTGTTTTGATTTATTTTAATCGTTTATAAAATTCGTTACAATAAACCGTGTAATGCGCTCACCACTTGCGCATGTTGTGAGATTGTCTAAAGACTTAAAAGGGCTGCAGGACATATTACAGCTCATCGATCTAGTATTACACCGCGTATCATACTCCCTTACAGACCTAGTACGGAATATCCAAGGTTAACTGTATCTTCAATGTTGCCGATATCTTTACTTAAAGTCATGATAAAACGCAAAATTTTAAGAAACTTTGATACATCAGTTTTGATCTCATTTGATCGAATACTAATAAATAAATCGTGAGTTTCTACTGCAAACTAGGTTATTAATATTAAAATATAAACCAGCTTACCCCTTGACAAGATTCCAGAAATGTCACGATTGTTAAAATTACATTTTTGTTAACGCCAACGTTAACTCAAGCTGGGTACTTTCGAAATCACATCATCAAATTGAACCAAAAATGAATGCACAAACTTGTGAAACTAAAGTTCATACGTGAATAATTCGATGATTACCCAAAATTGTTACATGTAACAACTCCTATAACGATTTCTTACATAAGATTTTATGGAAGTCCGCTACACTTGGAATTTGAGTACCAATGTGGAGTGAGGGTCTGCAGAAATTGGGTTAACATGGTAATCAGGGCATCTTCAAACTCTCTAATTGCAAAGGGGCAATTTATACAATACTCTATATCAGAACGCTATTAGGTATATCGAAAGGGTTCATGTTATTTTCCTTCATTTCAGAATATTGTGTGAAAAACTAATGGTTTCTGATGGAAAGTTAATGTTTGAATAAAGTCAAGTATATCATCACGTTATTTCAGGATTAAGGATTTATAGTGAGATTTCAAATCCAAATCGTCAGAAAGATAGTGTTTGTCCCTATATACTTTTGGCCATAAAAGAGTGAGTGCTACCTTACCTACTCTATATGAAAAAGAATGACTTAAATACAACGGTTTAAAACCAATAAAGCGTATACCGCACTTTCGAATCTGTTTAAATTAGAAATGTGTTGCCTTTCAGCACTCAAAGAAAATACAAAATGTGTTGCCAAAAACGAATTCTCAAAGTAATTACACAGGTGTATGTTAGTTGGATTGGTGGTTGGCGGGGTGTGTGTGTGTGTGCTTGACAGGTAGGGGTGTATTTGATGTGTGTTTTGTTTGAAATCAATGGTCGAATTAAGTGAGGCGTTGTATCTGGGATTCGGTTTGGTGTCAGTGCTTGAAGCTATATAGGTTTAGGGCAGAGGTTTAGTTTAAACCGCAGTGTACAAAGTATATATCCCCAGCATTAAGCTAGTGGAATAACAATGTTGTCAATAAAATGAGGATAATTGATGGATTTACGATTTACTTAACTTGGAATTGAGCATAAGCGTTAAGCGAATGAAAAACCGTAGGGGATACACTTCTTTGTAATACGACGTTTAATGTATTAAAACAAATGTTAAAAGCATTATGTAAACATGAACATGTTGGCGAATCTGAGACTGAAATACAAGACTTTAATTATTGAAAAAATCCAAGTTTTGGTCGTTGACATCTGCGGATGTAAAACCTTTCCTTCAAGGACTGTATGTGTGTAAGTGATATCTAAGCTACAAGGAGTAGCTGGCCTTGACGTCAACAAAATGTTGTCAGAATGGCAACTTTACACGCGGCCTTTTCCTTCCATTAATTATTTCTCTTGATTAATCTGGGATTTGATAGAGCTTCACACGCAGCTTCTTGATCATTGCACACAGTTTAACTCTCGCTTGAGTGCTTATGTTACAATTAGTGACAGAAAAATCAGTTCAAACTTTGGTGAGGGTACCACCGGTGAATTACATTTACAATAAGTATACAACAATCACAGTATTTCTAGAAGCTTCAATATCGTTTTTTTTGGTTAAAATTGCGCCATTCATTTATTACACTACAAGACATATGGAAATATTAATTGATTTATTGTCTTCATTGACTAATTTCTTTCAAGATCATTGTGTTTAACATTAAGTGGAACACAGCAGTTTAATTATATGACTAAAACGGAAAAATATGTCTAAAACTAGGAAAATATGACCTGCTACCCGCTTGTCTGAATAGACGCTAAAAAACCCACGTAGTTCGTGTTACAAAACATGGCTCAGCAGGACGAGTGTTAACATTAAAATACCTAATTACTCTTTTTTTTTCAAATTCCCTCAATATTTTTGGAGTTTGCAGAGTCAATACTTCTATCGCTGACAAAATATTCCTACTTTAATGCATGATGTTTATTTAGGTTTTGTGTGTATAGCTGTAGATGTGAACACACGCTAGGTTAGAGTATATTTTATTTACTTGCCTTTTTGATGGAAATTGTATTATAACATAATGTGTACCATGGGAAATATATGTGCAATTACTTTTTAGAAGCAAGGCAATACGATCTATGGTAGGGTTTTTATATTAGTTTTAAAGAACAGAAAATGCGCAGAGCGTTAGCAAACAAATGTACATTGTAAGAATGTGTCTTGGCTAGTAAACTTTGAGCAAAAGGTTTCAGTTACAAGCCAAGGCATTTATAGAGTTCATTGGTAGATAACCAGCGCGGTCATTTACGGAGTTTAATTTCACCCTTCTTAAGATGAGCACTCCTGGTGTAGTTCTCTCTTGGAAGATGACAAAATCACCTTGTTCCAGTCTAACTAACAAACAAACAAAATCAGCTTGTTACACTAGCAAGTGCAACACCGTTACAACGGTCCACCCGGGGTGATGTAAGGCAGCAGGCAGGACTAGTATATAGCTATGAAAAGTGTCGTTGAGGAATAGTCGTTAGTAAAACATCAACATTGTCACCATCGAAGCCCATTTTCATTGTATAGTCTCATTTCACCCTTCTTAAGATGAGCACTCCTGGTGTAGTTCTCTCTTGGAAGATGACACAATCACCTTGTTGCAGTCTAACTAACAAACAAACAAACAAAATCAGCTTGTTACACTAGCAAGTGCAACACCGTTACAATGGTCCACCCGGGGTGATGTAACGCAGCAGGCAGGACTAGTGTATAGCTATGAAAAGTGTCGTTGAGGAATAGTCGTTGGTAAAACATCAACATTGTCACCATCGAAGCCCATTTTCATTGTATAGTGTGCACCGGGGTCTCTGGACTTAGGACCAGACTTTAGCGGGTTAACCGGTTTATGAGCTCAACTTTCCCCATTCCCCCAGTGCATATCGATTGTGTTGGTATAAACGCTATCTGTCGGAATGCCTTTGTATTTCTGCATAGCCAGATGATGTAGCTGGCTCTCAGAGCTGTTTTGGAGGCAGTGTCTAGGATTGGTTTTCTTTTTCCCCCTTGGGACTCCTAACGCATCTAAACACTTCGTTAGTGATGTGTTATAGAAGCCTCTACTTCCCACTTCTACTGGGAAGTAAAACACAGTCCATCCTCTGTTTTCACATTCGGCTACCAGGTCTTCGTATTTACACTTTTTCCTGGCGTACGCATTGGCTAGGTTCTCCTCCGATGGTACTGTCAATTCTATGATGATTGCATGTTTGGTGATGGCCGAATAGATCGTAATATCAGGCCGCTTGGCAGTTTCTGCTATTTCTGGAGGGAACACTATTGGCTTCTTCGGGATGTTTTTTTTTTTGTCTTTGGAGTGCGTAGAGCTGGGTTCATGTATGTTGTGCCATCGGCAGTACGGCAAGCAATGGTAGGGAATAAGTCTGGAATATACTCTGCTGTTTTACTGTTGGTAGCCTCATCAATATATGGTGCCAGGCCTGATGCTATTGTTCTTAGTGTTTGGTCTTGGCGCCAGTTGTACCTTCCATTCTCAAGCGAGTAGCTGCAACAATTCAGGATGTGGAGCAGAGTAAAGAAACGGTAGTTGCAGAGTTGGGACAGTCCAAGATTGATTTTCCCCAACAGTTTCAGATTAGCAGGTGAAGGAAGATGGTCATGAATACGGAAAGACAGGAGCTCTGGTGTCCAGGCATATAGGAGCTTCTTCCATGAGGTGTCAGTCTGCATAGCGGAGTCCAATTTCAACCATTGTCCTTGTTTAGGACAACCGTAGAGGTAGACCAGCATATCTTCTTCATTCACTTCTTTCACCAGATTAGTGAGGCATTTTCTGTGCTCTTTCTGGCCCATGTCCTTAATAAGCTTTCGGGTTTTCTTGAAACCGTTGGCGCTATTTCTGCTTGAGCTCTTTAACTCAATTCCACCTCTTCTTGGTTTCTTATTTTCCAAACAATCTCTATATAGTGTTTGGGTCTTTCCATCTCTGGAGTATCTGTTCAGATGGTATTTGATGACCTGCATGCATTTGACAGCGGTGGTGAGTTTTTTCACCTGTAGGCCATGTTTTCCTTTACTTCTGTACAATGCAATATTGGTAGTGCACCTGCTAATGCCGGCCCATCTCTTCAAGTACTTCGTACAGGTTGCCTCCAGGTTCTCGGTGTAGGTTTTGGGAGATTGTATGCAGTGAACTCCCATGTCATTTTGGGGATAATCATATGATTGTATATCCACATTTCATGATTCCATTCTGTTGACTTTTATCAGTAGTTTTCAGCATGGTTGACAGTTTCTGATGAGCTTTTCTAGGAATCGCATTGGCTGGTTGTGAATATGGGTGATCATCTGTCCGTCTATTTATAGCTGAGGATTGTAAGCTACATATTGGGTCTTGTGGTCATCAACTTCTGTTCTGCGTTTGGAATTACTTTCTACATCGCATGAGATCTGCATTTGGATGGTCTGGCCTTCATAGTTCTTGTCCAGTTGAGGATGTTGTTGACAATGTTAATAAGTTGCTGGCAACTTTCTGGGCTTCTTGCTACAAGGGTCAGATCATCTGCATATGCCTGCATATGTAAGGTCTGAGCTACTCATGCGGTATCCATGATGGCTGGATTGGACGAGAAGATCAAGACACAGATTGAAGACTGCTAGGCATAAGATTTATTTTATTTATTTATTAAAGTTCAAGAATTTGTCATTACAATAATATTATTTATCTTATTTATTAAAAAGGATCATGAACAAACTGAGGTTCATATTCACGGATCCAATACTAATGTATCACCCAAACCATTATGATAGGCATTATCTATCCGATAATTGTATATTTAATTTATAGAAGTTTCTTGCTAAAAATACAGGTGAATTGTGAGTAAAATGATGTTTAACATTATGATACCTACAATGTTTCGTGTTACTTCGTCAAAGCACTTTGTCAAATCGACTGACCAATTCTCTCAATCCTCGACGTTGGTGGAGGTATTATAGACTTTATGTGCTGGTCATAGATATGCAGCAGTAAGTGATTTCCTCCATCTCGGTTTAGTGTGTTGGCCTCCTTTTTTCCGTACCAAATCGCTTCTTTTATGTGTCTTCAGTTTCTATTACGCTCTCAACCTTTGATGCTTGCATCTTCCCAGCCAATTACATGATTGCCCTCTACCACATGATCTGTAATGGCGGATTTATTTACCTCTCCGGTGACCTTCCTCTGTGCTCTGATATTAGCCTTAGTTTTTAGACTTTTCCGCTTCGGTTTTATGGTCTCTAAAATTCTGCTGCTAGACTTGTTTTGCGTACTAGCTTCCATGATCACATCACTCCTGTACTGCAAAATTCTTCTCATCGCTTATAAATGTTTTCATGGACTTGCTCCAGACTACCTTGCTGATTTGATTCAGGAATACAAACCTCCTCGAAATCTACGATCATCCTCAAAATGCTATCTCGTCTCTACATCAGTTGCTACTATTTCTTATGGACAGAGATCTTTTTATTTCGCTGCTCCTGAACTTTGGAACAATTTACCATATAATGTAAAAAACTCTAAGACTCTTGTACAATTTAAATGTTCCTTAAAAACACATTTGTTTACTCTAGCATTTTGTGACAATTGATTTATCTCATGTTTTACTTTGTTCATTTATATCACATGCATGTTTATAGGTTGTATTGTGTAGGTATTGTTTGTTATTTGTTTTTTCATAATTTAAGCGCTAAGGGACTTCGGTGTAAAGCGCTATATAAGAGTCGTATTATTATTATTATTATTATTATTAATCACGTACCAAACACTTTAGAGGTTTCACCGATGTAGGTTTTATCACAATGGCGAAAATGGATCTCATAAACACATTCAGCCGTTTGTAGTGCATCGCGTTTGTCCTTCGTATGGACCAAGATTTTTCTTAGTGTCTGGTGTGTATTAAATGATATCTGAATGCCACACGTATTAAGAATCCTCCTGGCCAGTAGGGGAGGACTATCTCTGGTGATTGATTGTGATTGTTCCTGTTTTTGACATTTCTTTTCACTCGCGTCTTTGAAAGCCCAATCCGGGTACCCACACAATTTCAGGGCTTCCTTGAATTTGCTTTCTTTCATACGCTTGCCTTGATCTTCGGTGATGACTTTATCCTTTCTTTCCATTAAAGTTTGAATGGCGTTGAGTTTACTAGGTGGAGTAGATGCTGTGGTATTGAAAATGGAGATACTGATCTGTGTGGGTCATTTCCAGGACACTAACAGTTTTACGGAGCCACCCGGTTTCTTGACAATGAGGGTGTCAAGAAACGTGATTTGTTGGTTTTCCTCTTTTTCATAATTGAATTTGATGTTAACGGATTTGTCTATCTGGTTTAAGCGAGATGTGAGCTGTTCCGCTGATCCCCTTTTCACTATTTCTAACACATCGTCCACATAATCTTTTCCAAAGTCTAGGTTGACAGTTCACCGGGCCGTGGCAATGGATTCTTTTTCGAGCCATTTCGAGATTAGGAACTATTGGGCTAACCGGAGAGCTCTGAAATTCTAAAACAGCTACACCAACGTCAAGCTCCAACAAGAAACAGACTCTGAGTGTTGGGAGAATTGGTCAGTCGATGTGAGAAGCACGAAAAGTCATTGTAGGTATGTTTAACATCATTTTACCCAATATTCGCTTGGATCTGATAACAAGAAAGTTCTGCAAATGATATCTATTGACAATCCTGATGATTTATTGACGGAAAATTGTATATTACTTGGAAATCCGAGCCGTCTTCACAGCTCTGTAACAATTTGTGATTTGCAACACGTTTGCCTCGGCTCCTTTATAAGAAACCGTCAAAAACGCAAGGTAAACAAGACAAAAACCCTCAATAATGGTATAAATTGCTCTCATCCTCCTATCGAAGGTTAAACAAACAGACAGTTAACCTTTCAATGCGTTTAGGAATGGTATTTTGCCAAAAGTTTTCAGCATTTAAAAATTTGCATTCCTAATTTATGAAGTACCCTCCACCAGTAAAAAATACAAGGATGTTTGAAAATGAACTTTTCCCAATAAATGTTTATATTTTTAAACCTGATCTTTGATATATTTATTCTTTGTTTGAAAACGTCATTTTTGTATCTTTTGCTATCCGCTCAGCATTGGGCTATTCCAGATGAAATCCATACATACATGGCAGTCACGAACTTAATATACCACACAGGGGGTATAGACTTCAAATGGAGTTACCCATTCAGGTAACC
Organism: Amphiura filiformis; assembly: GCF_039555335.1. Classification (NCBI taxonomy): domain Eukaryota; kingdom Metazoa; phylum Echinodermata; class Ophiuroidea; order Amphilepidida; family Amphiuridae; genus Amphiura; species Amphiura filiformis. The sequence continues at coordinate 18,271,982 of NC_092645.1, forward strand.
CCATTTGAAATTCACACTCCGTGTGTGGGTTTTATGGATTTCAACTGGCACAGCCGATTTATGACCTACATTAAATGGTGCAACACTTTCAAGCGTCCTCAAACGGACGTGACTGCAAAAACTAAGAAAGACAAAATTTTGGAGGATAATAAAAACCAATACGCCTTTTATTGCTTGACATATTATTTCTTTCGCTCATAGAGATGTGAATGTCTTTATTTATTTTCGACCAAATCTTAAAGTCATTGCCAAGAAGATGCTAAAGCATTATAGTTATATTATGTGAATGTTGGGTTATAGAGGGTACGTGTAAGTGAAGATTTTATTTGTTGTTGTTTTTTCTTCGCTGATTGGTGTGGATGGGAATGCGCCTAAGTAGTAACCTAAGTAGTAAATTATGTTATTATTTATAGTCGCTCAATGTATTAAATGTCCCGGCATCGTTTCGTTCGCATTGGTTAATAAAGAAATATTACTTACCCAGAACTGGATTGCAAATTCAGTGGGGTATTATGACAAAAATATAAACTACATGAAATATTGCACACCTAGAGCTCGTAAGTGGGTTAAAAGCCCGTGAAAGTTCAGATCATATTTCACAGAGTAGAAGTTAATAAAACTAGTCAAGGTTTATTACCTAATTACTAAAATGATGGATGAATTTCAGTTTGTATTTTCTGTCATCGTTTAGAACTAGCCAAGTAGTAAGATAATGCCAACACATATGATATAAATAACAAATTCTAATTTGAGCATCCGTCATTTGACATGGCTTGTGTCAGAGGAAATTATATATGATCACCTTTTAGATATACAACCAAAACTTTTGACGTTTCAAATTTTAAAAAATAATGAAAAATGCGTTCCTAGAATCAAAAGAGCTATACAAAATAATACCAAAAGCTTGCCTTTATCTTGTATATCGATTCAGAATTTTTTAGATACATGAACACACTGGTAAAAGGGCAACTGGGCAGCAAACAAACCAACCCAGTTTTTTTATTCAAATATGCACATTCCTTCCATTTTATAATAATTGGTGTCGGCGCGTTCTGAATTGTATTATCCCGTCACGTTGGCTGCTGTACTGGAACATGTGGCTTTCCGCCTAAAACTAAAAAACCCCAAAACACACACATCGTCGGCTGTATTCCATAGTGGCGTATAGTGATTTTTGGTCATTTTCTTGAAAATTAGCACATATGATTTTAATGATGTTCTCTTTCATTTTTCTAAGTCTCATCAGTCATAATTAGCTAATTAATTAGTAAATTAATTAATTAAATGTGGCGTATAGTTACAAAGTGACATTTTTTGTATTCCATAGTGGCGTATCGACCATACGCCACTTTTTATACACATTTTATAATTATGAAATATCGGCAAAAATGAAAAACATCGTATGTCATAGTGGCGTACGCGTATCGGACCTATACGCCACTATGGAATACGAACGACGAAAAGTAACGCCATAGGGATTACACGGCGACCGAGGTGGCGTACGGTTAACGTAAGGTTAGGGTATTGCGTTTTGTTCGTTTTCCATAGTGACGTATAGTTTTATTGTCAGTTTGCCAGCAATAGTATGTATTTATTTCTTTTAAAAAATATAAAACAATAAAATCTATTTAGTTTACTACAGAAATTTCACATCATTTACAAAATATAATGAATGTCTGATTTACACAACTCGATTTTAAATTGGCATTTCTTCAAACCCGATTTTCTCGAAAAGTTGTTTATTCGCGGCGCCCCACTATACGCCACTATGGAATACGGACGACGACATGTGCAAAATTATAAGTAAATATTGAGTTACTTGGAATTCTTAACGCCAAAATAAACACCCATCCCAACTTGCCATCAACAGACGCAACCAGAGGATGATTTAAGCACTTCCCAGCAAGTCTTGCGGTTAGCACAGCTGTGTGAGTGAACATGACACCACTGCCCGCCCACTGCATACACACGTGCATGGTGAAATTTGAATTTTGACAGATATATTTACAATAAAAACACCTTCAAAAGGTTGGTCGATTTCACATTTTATGTCATCTACAGAAGGTGTGAATTATCCTTCATGCATACATCACTTTAGATCTGAAATCGACCAAGTAATAATGACACACGGGCAATTCTAAAACAACATCTTTTGCACAGAGTTCAATGGGATTCGAAAAGTAAAGTGGCAGTTGAAACTCTAGTGATAACACTTTTACAGTGCATGATGGGGCTTCCTTAAATCATCCTCTGAGACGCAACAGACCAAAAAAATAACTCAGCCTAGTCGTGTGGCCATACAAAACAAAACATAATGCATCGCGCTTCGAGAAAGGCAGATCATTTAGTGGCGTACCGTGCCACTCCTACCCGGGGGAGGGGGTAGGAGAAAAGGTAAATTCATCAAGGATTATAAGGACAATTCAAGCCTTTTTCATAAATTCTTTTCGCCACCACTTCTTCTTCCGTCGCCCCTGCTTTTTTGCCGCCCCTGCTGTTACCCCGGGGCTCGCGATCCCAAAGCACCCCCAATACCCGCATGTCTGTCATTAAACCTTGTTTTATTTTTGCACTGAAAATGGGTTTCAATTATACGACAAAAGCAAGTGACCTTTATCACTAAAATAAAACAAAATAAAACAAGCAATCGCAGGTCAGAAAAACAATAAATGTGAAATTCAACAGATGCATCAGATAAAAACTAATACAATATAAAGAAAAGATTTTCTCAGTTAATGCGAAGTGAACGTGTACATACATGAGGTAAATCGTTTAACAATTTGTAACGTGTCACGGTATATCCATATAATCCAAGAATATGTAAGACTGCCGCAGTATGAATTGACATAAAGTAATATGTTTAAAAAGGAAATGACACTTTCTATAGTATACATTGGCGGCTTTGCACCAAAGAATCAATGCATCTTATGTGATGGATACAGCCGTGTGACGTGATCTTGTATTGGCGATAGTTGAAATAAACTATTTCTTGCGAGCGCTAAATACAAAACAACATTGCGTGTTTAGAAATCATAAAAATGAATTATGAAAACGAAAAATTCATTCTATAGAATAAGAAATATATGTTTATGCATTTATTTTGTTCTGGTGTTTTGTTTGGAAATGCAAAAAGTTTCTTACAAGCTGCCAACCGACTTATTTTCATTATTTTGAGCATACTGATTTCAAATATTGTCAGCCAAGCTGAATTTGAACCCTATCATCCTAAAGCGACCGATTTTGCGTGCTCAGAAAGCCTGAAAATAATTTATTGAAACGCAGCATTATGCTATCGAGTAAGATCTTGTTGTTGCAAGTTATTAAATTCGTTGTGTTTTGATTTAAACTCTTTGTTTTGATTTCGTGCGCCAGTTTGTAATGTTTGAATGCTATACGCTGGCGAAGTTACGTAATAAATCGGATTAACTACCCTAGCAATAGGTGAAAACTATTTTGAACATATCGCGCTGCACTACAAGCAGATTGAACTAGTCACCTGTGTATGTCTGCAATCATAGATTGAACACAATACTGGTCTTTTCAAAGATACTAATCTTACAGGTGCAAATGATCAGCATGATATGGTTCAATGCAGAGGTACCGCGTGAAATTATCTAACACTACCTATCTGTTACTCTGGCATTGAATGAGTTTCAATTTGCGTTATATAAGCCTTGGTCTCAACGTCACACTTACACGGATGCTCCGAGCGCAAAATTCAGTTGGATTGCGACTGATAATGCAATTGAGTGGACGAGAGTTGGGTTATTGACCTTTTGTACGGTAAATCGATTCGATGGCAGGTTTGAAGACTATCTTGCCTTTGTGTTTGTGCGAGACGATCATAGCTTCAAAGGATATGCCGCAGATGACCGTCCATGTCTTCACGGTCTATGATTGAACACAATACTGGTCTTTTCAAAGATACTAATATTACAGGTGCAAATGATCAGCATGATATGGTTCAATGCAGAGGTACCGCGTGAAAGTATCAGTGCAGCGCGGTATAAAAAAAAATTGTTTTCACCTATTGCTGTGGTAGTTAATCCGATTATTACGTAACTTCGCCAGCGTATAGAGTAAGATCTTGTTGTTGCAAGTTATCAAATTCATTGTGTTGCGAATTAAACTCTTTACTTTGATCTCGGGCGCTAGTTTGTATTGTTGGAGTGTTTCTATGTTACAGTATACAATGCGTATTAGTTTCTTCCCAATATAATCGGATATTTGACAGACAAATGACAACTTTGTATCACTGGGGAAATATGGCTCAATATAATGATGAGATATAAACTTTGAGACATTACAATTATTATGGTCCTCAAGGAAGATGCAAAATGATATAGTGGTTAATGTTATTCCCTTGTTAATCATTTCAATGACTATAATACCGTGAATAAGGAAACTAAATGAGAAAGCGTAAACATTAAGAAGATGAGAATGATGCTAACACATTAAGATTCGCATTTTGGGATAATTATTCATATTAACAGAGCAGTAACCTTGTGCGATTTGCGACACATCTGCATCGGCTCCTGTCAGGAAATGCAATTTTAACTGGATCCGGATATCAATAAAGGTTTAATGTGCTTCTATATCTGCCGATCAATAGTTCAGTGAACGTATCTTTCCTATGCGAATATTTATAGAGGATCAATGCATTCCTAATTTTGGAGGTACACTTCGTCAGATAGTAAATATAAAAGAATGTTTGAAAATGATCTTTTCTTGATAAATATTCACAATGTTTAAACTTTTTTGAAATTGTTATAGTTTAAAAAAACATGATTCTGTTTATTGCTTTTGCCATCCGCGTAGAATTACGTCACACGGTGTTTTTTTTTTACAGAACTTGTCTAACAAGTTTCTAACAAATGTTTCATACTAAGAATGACACAATGTGGTATAATGTATCTTACTGCTTCTCATCTTATTTATAAAGCTCACACATGCAGAAATGTCTGTGTTATGTGTTTGCCAATTAAACGAAATGCTAATAACGAGCTGATGCGTTATCATTCTATTATCCAGTTTATATCAAATATAGGGTGAAGCAAAATAATTTCACTTTTGAACAAACGTAGCACTGTTGTTTTTATCTTCATGAGAAAATGTGTATGGTATAGAAAATGTCGTACGATAATGTCAAAACAATTATGATTTTCAAGCAATAAGATCATAACGTCACAATGGTTTGCTTAACGCTTCTACCATATCAATGAGTTCAAGTACACACACCAGGCATGATAGATCTGAAAAAATGTAAATTTAGTCTGGTATTTACTCTCTAACTTCCATCCATGATCACAATGTGTTTGGTTTAATGTGGTAGGGTATACCATATTGATACAGGTGTTGTGAAATATTGTATTGGAAGGACGAGAGTTCAGAAACCTATAATTTGGTTCACCTCAAGTTCAGTAGTGACGTACGTGCGCATTTCGCTCGCCGCAGTATCGAATCGTCGTTCAACATTCAACATAATGAACAACTATAAAATGCACTCTTAAAAGCTCCTAAAAGGTTTTAAAAACCGCAACATAAGGTCAAGATCATTTCTAGCTAGTACAAACTGTAATTGTGACCTGCTACCAGGAAGTTGTCAGTTTCGAGACATTACTGGTTGACTAAGTTAATATTCTTTGTTTGGCGCGCACCTGCACAAGCCTGTATGCCCTTAGACTTCTCCGTAGTTCACTTGCCCATTTTGCATACTCTGGCTATTACATTTCAGCATAAAACGCTGATTTGTATTAATTTGTGTGCAACTGATAGATTTTCACATCTGATATTTTCAGTCACCGTACTCCCTCTGTTTGTTAGTTTCCAAGTGGACTACTGACTTTGCTTTGCGGTTAAGATTTTTAACACGGGACTCTATGGAGAGTTAGACCAATTTCTGGCCTAACTAAAATTGGCCATGATGTAATGCATCTTTAAATGGATCTGGCTTGTGATTGGTCGCCCAGATCTCGCTATGGTTTAAATCCTCCGGGCACGTTCTATTACCATTAACTACACCTTACACAGCAATCTATGGAATTTGCGCCACGTTTGATCTGGCGTGAAAGTTAAACTCTCAGTGGTGTGTATGAACGTACATTTAGCGCGTCTTACTACCATGCTTGGTACTTATGGTTAAATTGGATTGATAAGCAAGTATGATTGACAGTGTGTTTTAGAGACCAAAGTCCCGGGGTAAAGTTCTGCTTAAAAGTCAAAGTACATAGTCGAATTTTTCGGTAGATTCCGAAATCAGAATTGTTCAATATTAAGTGAGCAATTATATTTATGAAAGATATGTTGCATTCAATATAACTTTTATTGTCGCTAATCATCTAATTATATAAACTCTTTATGACCATTTTACTATTGAACAATTTAATTCTAATAAACATCAGTATAATTTTGAGTTCAACGGAATGCGTTCATCATGATTAATAATAACATCTTTTTTTAAACAAAATTCGACTATGGCATAGTCTAGTATGCCCTTCGAGAATTGACCCATTGTGCCCGCATCCACAGATAAAAGTGCATACAGATAGTTACTACTGGTGTGAACAGAACGGTACATAAGAAACAAAATACACCAACGCAGTAGCCAAGGCGTCTCTAAACTACCAACATGTAACTTTATGCTGATTTCGTCGTAGCAGTTCACTTATTATTTACCAACTAATTACAAAAATGATGGATGAGTTAAAGTGTGGCTTTTAAAAATTAGCTAACAAGTAAATCATAATGGCAAAAAAACATATAAAATAAAAATAGATAACAAATACTGACAAAAGTGCCCCGGGTTTGATCACGTTTCTCGTTTGCACATCCGTCCGTTGACCTGTATGAGAGGAAATCTACTCAATAGTATATTTGCTTGACAAAACTAGTAAGTTTTTACTTACTATAATATTTCGTATTAATCGTCGGAGGAATGTCATAGGCGTAGATCCCGGGGGTTGGGGGATGGGAGGATAAATCCCCCTAATATTTTGCCAGGGGGATGGTCCATACAATCACCCCCCATGTTGACGCCTGTATGTGGGTTTTTGGTCAAATTAACCTCATATTTGGCAATTTTTGCCCCCAAAGTGAAATTTTTTTATTTATTAAATAAATTTATTAAAGAATTTATTCCACTGTTGCACCATATTTCATCACTTTAGCTTCAATTATGGCATTTTTTCCATAAACTTGTTCTGTCGCCAAAAGGTGCCAGATTCTCTATACTTCAAGAATTTTTCCAACCCCATCACCCCAATGTCAACAAGAAATCTACGCCACTGACTTCATCAAATGTGAACATCGGATCCACTTTCCCGGGAAACTGACTTCCGGTCGTGTGTGGTCTTATCTCCAGTCTTCAAAAGTGGGTCATATACGTGACTTAGGAAAATTATTCACTAAGGAAATCTACCATCAGTAGCTGTTTGTGTTTGTGCTACACTTACCTGTACAACGAACCTTTGCATTTATCGTCAAAAACACATTTGAATTTTGTTAATTTATTGTTTCTAACAGCAGATACGATAATGTCAAATCAATTACCATTTTAAAGTTAACACACTAATGCACTGCCTAATGCGGTTAACCTTGTTAATGAGTTCAAGCACCTGGCATGGCAGATATTGAAATTTTGAAAGAAAATTTCCGGAGAGACAGTCTGACACATTGAACCAAGACAGTGTTTGTTTTATCGACGAATGAAAATAGGTTTAAATTATACGACATGTAGCATTATGACTTTTTGGTTTTCTTGCTGAACAAATCTACCGGATGGAATGTACCTGTTAAGCTGAATTTAAATATGTTTTAGGGGCACGTTCGCGTAGCGGTACGGCCCCTACCTCACAAACGGAGGGTTGTGAGTTCAAGCTCCGATACTTCCATCATGTTGTGCACTTGGGAAATGTGCTTTACATCACTTGCCTCTCTCTCTACCCAGGGTTGAAATGAGGAGCTGTTAGGATACTGTCCATTGAGCGCGGCACAAATGATTCCATTGTTCATATTTTTGGAACTAAATATTTATATCTTTGGAACCAAATGTTCGATTTCAATGGGGTTTTCTTCACAAATGTATTTTTGCAAACGCTTTTTACAATCATGTAGAAAATTGAAAATTGAATATGCCCTACTTTAGACTGATTTTGCTTGATCACACCACGACGGCGGTATATATTTGCATATTTTTTATTAATTAATTAATTTATTTATTAATTTATTTATTTATTTTAGTTATTAGTTTATTTATTTATTTATTTATTTATTTATTTATTTATTTATTTATTTATTTATTTATTTATTTATTCATTTATTTATTTATTTATTTATGTATTTATTTATTTATTTATTTATTTATTTATTTATTTATTTATTTATTTATTTATTTATTTATTTATTTATTTATTTATTTTCGCGTTCACAGAAAAAGTAACGCACACATGCCCAGTGAGCACTTCACTTTGCTTCAAACGTTGTTTTAAAACGGCACTCTAATCTTCCAAAACATGACCTGACGATGTTATCATGAAAATCCTCCTAGGTCAATGCAAAACAAGTTCAGAAAATATTTAATCAAGCAAGGATTTCACTTTATTCTATTCACATATGTGATCTGCTCTGTCAGCAACTGTGTATTGAATTTCACAACACTACTATATCTTTCAAAAACAAAAATAATATAAATTCAGCTTTAAAACGTTGTTTCAAAACGGCACTGTAATCTTCCATCTTCATGACAGATACAAACTGCAAACAGAAAAACATGACCTGACGATGTTATCATGAAAATCCTCCTAGGTCAATGCAAAACAAGTTCAGAAAATATTTAATCAAGCAAGGATTTCTCTTCATTCTATTCATTATGTGATCTGCTCTGTCACCAATTATTGAATTTCACGTCACTACTTTATCATTTTTTTTTCAAACCTTAATTTTTCATTGGCCCGGTTTTATTCTTGCCACCCTATCTAAAAACCCGAAGATTCACGGTAAAACTGACACACAGAGTAACTGTTTTGCAGTATGCTGTCCAATCTGCAAAGAAGCTATTAAACGTATCTTGTATTAACAGCACTGAAACATCTTGGAATTAAAGCATGCTTTCTTTAAAAAAAAAAAAAAAAAAAAAAAAAAAAAAAAAGGGAAACTGTACGAGTACCGTTTACCTCAAAACATTTATTATTTACGTTGCGTTCCTGTTTTAAGTTCGAAATGAATAATAGCACATGATTTTGTTTTTCATTTGAAATAATAATATACTATAAAGTTGATTGGAATACTATTATGCTACATATGAAAGGTATTCTTTTGCAAAAATTAAATAGAATAACCAGGAATATTACTTTAAAAGCATGTAAGTTATACATAATTTACAAGACAATGTTGCACATCATCCCACGTACAAAATATCTTGTTAAACATTAGCAGAAACTGTCTAAATTACACGGAGTTGACTGATGTAAAACATTCAAATATTATCTTTGTACTTAATTGCAGCATAGCGTCGCCTATTGTGTCATAGATCCAATTGAAGACCTGAGCGCAAGAAGACCGTAAGTCCACTTGGCCCCTCAACATGTATACACTAAAGTTACGTATAGTTTCTCAGGGTTTTATGTTTAATACATGTTCCAGGGTGAAAACATCATTAAAGGTTGTTAAAGATTGGCTTTGGCCCCTGAACATGTATAAAACATTACCAAACTATACGCAACTTGAGTGTATACATGTTGAGGGGCCAAGTGGACTTACGGTCTTCTTGCGCTCAGGTCTTCAATTTGACTTTGGAAGCAGACCGACGCAAACAAAAACGACCGTCTTCCAATTTAAAAGAAAGTAACTGTTTCTTCGTTTATTTACGGAAACAGCATTTTGATTTGCGACATACAGAACTATTAGAAAGTTCAAGCCTAGTCACTAATGATACGGACTTTAACACCTTCATCAACTTATATCCATCACCTTTTCAAAGTGCATTAGAGACAAAATGTCATGATATACATCTGTGCAAATGGCTCCGGGATATTATTAATCTTTAGTGATACGCTATTTGCAGTGTATAATTATTGCTGTTGAAACATGCCTGTGTGCGTTCGCTTTTAAATTGCTTGTTTGCTTACTTTTTATATACTTTTTCTTATAAGAGTTAATACCCAATCTTAGTTTTTTTCTTTGCATTTAGTGTCACTTGACGAGACAAAGTTATACTTCAACTGCTTTGGCTCATGAGCCACGAATATTAGGCTGTGGCTTGTTATTTTCACGACCTCTGCATGACGTTTGACGTTTATTGCCCTCAATTATGCATTATCTTGACCCATTATGGTCACGTTTAACCAAACTGGCAAATTTTAACATTTGACTCATTACTGACCTTCGACCTCAGATTACCTCAATTTTCATTTTCCACGCATATCGAAGATTATATTTGCCAAGTTCCAAGCCCGGGGTTCCAAGCCCAAGTGGGCAAATTTCAACAATTAACCTCGGCATGACCTTTGACCTCAGATGACCCCGGCTGCTATGTCATGTTTCCCGTTCACAATATATTAGATGGTGCACCGCCAAACAGAATTATCTGATAAATCTTCTGATAAAATAAAACAATCAGACATAAAATTTCTCTTCGCGGTAGATCAATTTATTGAAAATGAATATCAATATTGCAATAGGAACACGAAGACAATGAAAAGTCCAAATGGATAACATCATCTACCAACGTCAGCATTTCTGATGATATTTTGGTATAGCTGAAGCTCATAATTTATTTTTCCAAAAAAACATACATTTAAAAACAGTGTTGAAACAGTAACAATTCCAGAGGCTATAGAAAATGTAGATGCAAAATACTTACATTTTAAGAGTACATGATTTGATATTGTAGTTTATTTGGTTACTTAAATGACACAGACACTTCTTCTCATGTTTTATGTAATTTGCACAATTCCATGTCCCGAGGTATCTGCAGCGAGTTTAATAACACTGATAATGTTTAATCTGTATCGCTAATAAATTGGCTAACACTCTGATTGTTTAGATTGCTTTCGTGAGCATGTTGAGAGTGAATGTCGTTATATTTACACGCGATTTTAAAGCAGACAATAAGTAAACACAAATAGAGAAATCTAGTACCTTATCCAGACGAATAAAAACATAAACCAATGCACAAAATATGCGCAACGAGAAATATACAAAAAGAATATATAATACCTTGTTCAGAAGTTCTTTAATTAAGAAGACGCGTCTGATTTGAAACATCTCATTTTTTTAAACAAAATGAGCAATCTTTAGAATCATCGGTTTAGGGAAACATTGATTTACCAATAAACACATCCTAACTAAATGAAATTCTTAATTACCTAAATAAACCATGTAAGCAATACTTATTACCATAGTACTAGTAAGTTAATGATTCATAGCACAAGAGATGGTTCATGATATTGTTGAGAAAATACACCATTCGGTTGTTACATCATGTGCTAGCTGCGTTTGTTTACTTTACGTCATGTACTGTAAACAATGTTTTAGAATTTAATAAGTTTACCTGCTTTACTCATGTGTGTTGAGGACGTTTAAGGCTACGTTATGTTTTGACAAAACTTGTGCTCAAAATTGATGCAGCCAACCTCATTCAAAATCATTTTTCTGACAAGAAATATCGTTGGAAGAAAATGCACAGTTCATAGTAAATAAGATACATATTTTAGACGTTTGATTCTGATATTAGACTTTAGTTTTTAGATTTGTTACTACATGCAAGCACCATGTCTTTTTATAATGTTAGTCCATGAGGTGCTGAACATATTTATGTACTTTAAAAATTAGTAAGAAAAAACAAGAGAGGTATTGATAAAAATCATGTTATTCTGTTAAGTCAATATTAACCAATTTCTTGTTCCGTTTTGTTAGTTACCATTGAGTTTTAGTTTATCATTTGACATCCACGAATTTTAAGATTGTGTTGAACTTAAAGGTTCAGTAACATAAGGGACCGTTCACAAACACTTGTAAGGGGGGCCTGATGCAAAAAGGAGGGCCCTGAAAAAAATGACCACAAATTTTCCTGGAAAAATTGCATTTCTATGGGGTTGACCCATAATTTTCATGTCAAAAAGGGGGCTGACATTTTTGAGGTCTGTAAAGGGGGGCCCCGAAAAATTTTCACGATGAAATTGTTTTGCATCAGCCCCCCCCCCTTACAAGTGTTTGTGAACGGTCCCTAATCTACAAGCATATATAACTTGCCTTTCAAGCTAACAAGGAATTTTAGGATTAAATTCCGTATAAAGTTTGGGTTTTAACAGGTACATAATCATCTCTGAGTCTGACCTATATTACGACTCTCATATTACCAATACTGTCAGTCTCCAATCTTCCTGTTCTGGGTTTCTTGCTCGCCCGTCTAGATATGCGATACGCCGATATCATGAAATTGGAATTTATTCGTATTAATGTTGCCCTGTAGGGTTGTTTCTCCCTGAGAGCATATCCAGCAACACACACCATCAAATCCCCTATTTTTTTCTACGATTGGAAATTCACCCTAATAATTCTAGATTGATGAACGAGCTGGCTGAGCAAGTT